>NW_023269667.1:300000-513707 GCF_004353265.1 Vitis riparia | reverse complement strand
TTAAAAACTCCAAAGAAGTGGAGAATTGGGAGGGTACGAAGAATGTGAGGATTCCTCACATTCTTCGTACACTTGTGAATTTTTTAGTATGTTTGGATTTAGATTTTTTTGGAAATAATTTGACCACCTTCGAAGTGTAACGAACCTATTTAACCAACATCCAAACCATATGATGTCCCAAAATTTTTTAAAAACTCCAACCAAGTGGAGAATTGGGAAGGTACGAAGAATGTGAGGATTCCTCGCATTTTTCGTACCCTTTTGAGTTTTTAGTATTTTTGGATTTAGATTTTTCCGGAAATCATTTCACAACCTCCTAAGTGTAACGAACCTATTTAAACAATTCCCAAGCCATATGATGTCTCAAAAAATTTTAAAAAGTCCAAAGAAGTGGAGAATTGGGAGGGTACGAAGAATGTGAGGAATCCTCACATTCTTCGTACACTCGTGAATTGTTTAGTATTTTTGGATTTGGATTTTTCCGGAAATCATTTGATCACCTTCGAAGTGTAACGAACCTATTTAAACAACATGCAAACCATATGATGTCCTAAAAAATTTTAAAAACTCCAAAGAATGGGAGAATTGGAAGGGTACGAAGAATGTGAGGATTCCTCACATTCTTCGTACCCTTGTCAATTTTTGAGTATTTTTGGATTTGGATTTTTCCAGAAATCATTTCACTACCATCTAAGTGTAATGAACCAATTTAAACAATATTGTAGCCATATGAAGTCCCACAAAATTTTAAAAACTCCAAAGAAGTGGAGAACTGGGAGGGTACGAAGAATGTGAGAATTCCTCACATTCTTTGTAACGAACCTATTTAAACAACATGCAAACCATATGATGTCCCAAAAAATTTTAAAAACTCCAAAGAAGTGGAGAATTGGAAGGGTACGAAGAATGTGAGGATTCCTCACATTCTTCGTATCCTTGTCAATTTTTGAGTATTTTTGGATTTAGATTTTTCTGGAAATCATTTCACCACGTCCTAAGTGTAATGAACCAATGTGAAAGATATCCTAGCCATCTGAAGTCCCACAAAATTTTAAAAACTCCAAAGAAGTGGAGAACTGGGAGGGTACGAAGAATGTGAGAATTCCTCACATTCTTTGTACCCTTCTGAAATTTTTAGTATTTTTGAATTTGGATTTTTCCAAATATGATTTGACCACCTCCCAAATGTAACAAAGCTATTTAAACAACATCATAGCCATATGATGTCAAAAAAATTTTTAAAAACTCCAAAGAAGTGGAAAATTGGGAGGGTACGAAGAATGTGAGGATTCCTCACATTCATCGTACACTTGTGAATTTTTGAGTATTTTTGGATCTGGATTTTTCCGGATATCATTTGACCACCTCCCAAGTGTAACGAGCCTAGTTAAACAACACCCAAGTCATATGATGTCTCAAAAAATTTTCAAAACTCCAAAGAAGTGGAGAATTGGGAGGGTACGAAGAATGTGAGGATTCCTCACATTCTTGGTACCCTTGTAAATTTTTGAGTATTTTTGGATTTAGATTTTTCTGGAAATCATTTCACCACGTCCTAAGTGTAATGAACCAATGTGAAAGATATCCTAGCCATCTGAAGTCCCACAAAATTTTAAAAACTCGAAAGAAGTAGAGAATTGGGAGGGTACAAAGAATGTGAGGAATTCACACATTTTTCGTACCCTTCTGAAATTTTTAGTATTTTTGAATTTGGATTTTTCCAAATATCATTTGACCACCTCCCAAATGTAACAAACCTATTTAAACAACATCCAAGCCATATGATGTCCCAAAAAATTTTAAAAACTCCAAAGAAGTGGAGAATTAGGAGGATACGAAGAATGTGAGGATTCCTTACATTCTTCGTACCCCTATGAATTTTTTAGTATTTTTGGATTTGAATTTTTGCGGAAATTATTTCACCACCTCCTAAGTGTAACGAACCTATTTAAATAACACACAAGCCATATGATGTCTCAAAAAATTTTAAAAAGTCCAAAGAAGAGGAGAATTGGGATGGTACGAAGAATGTGAGGATTCCTCACATTCTTCGTACACTTGTGAATTTTTTAGTATTTTTGTATTAGGATTTTTCTGGATATCATTTAACCACCTCCCAAGTGTAACGAACCTATTTAAACAACATCCAAATCATATGAAGTCCCAAAAAATTTTAAAAACTCCAAACAAGTGGAGAATTGGGAAGGTACGAAGAATGTGAGGATTCCTCGCATTCTTCGTACCCTTATGAATTTTTAGTATTTTTGGATTTGGATTTTTCCGGAAATCATTTCACCACTTCCTAAGTGTAACGAACCTATTTAAACAATTCCCAAGCCATATGATGTCTCAAAAATTTTAAAAAGTCCAAAGAAGTGGAGAATTGGGAGGGTACGAAGAATGTGATGATTCCTCACATTCATCGTACACTTGTGAACTTTTTAGTATTTTTGGATCTGGAGTTTTTCGGATATCATTTGACCACCTCCCAAGTGTAACGAGCCTATTTAAACAACACCCAAGCCATATGATGTCTCAAAAAATTTTAAAAAGTCCAAAGAAGTGGAAAATTAGGAGGGTACGAAGAATGTGAAGATTCCTTACATTCTTCGTAGCCTTATCAATTTTTGAGTATTTTTTTATTTGGATTTTTCTGGAAATCATTTCACCACTTCCTAAGTGTAACGAACCTATTTACACAATACCGAAGCCATATGATGTCCCGAAAAATTTTAAAAATTCCAAAAAACTGGATAATTAGGAGGGTACGAAGAATGTGAGGATTCCTCACATTCTTCGTACCCTTGTGAATTTTTTTAGTATTTTTGGATTTGGATTTTTCCGGAAATCATTTCACCACCTCCTAAGTGTAACGAACCTAATTAAACAACACCCTAGCCATATGATGTCTCAAAAAATTTTAAAAAGTCCAAAGAAGTGGAGAATTGGGAGGGTACGAAGAATGTGGGGATTCCTCACATTCTTCGTACACTTGTGAATTTTTTAGTATTTTTGGATTTATATTTTTCCGGAAATCATTTGACCACCTTCGAAATGTAACGAACCTATTTAAACAACACCCAAGCCAAATGATGTTTCAAAAAATTTTAAAAAGTCCAAAAAAGTGGAGAATTGGGAGGGTACGAAGAATGTGAGGATTCCTCACATTCTTCGTACACTTGTGAATTTTTTTAGTATTTTTGGATTTGGATTTTTCCGGAAATCATTTGACCACTTCAAGTGTAATGAACCTATTTAAACATCATCCAAACCATATGATGTCCCGAAAAGTTTTAAAAACTCCAAAGAAGTGGAGAATTGGGAGGGTACGAAGAATGTGAGGATTCCTCACATTCTTCGTACACTTGTGAGTTTTTTAGTATTTTTGGATTTCGATCTTTCCGGAAATAATTTGACCACCTTCGAAGTGTAACGAACCTATTTAAACAGCATCCAAACCATATGATGTCCCAAAAAATTTTAAAAACTCCAAAGAAGTGGAGAATTGGGAGGGGACAAAGAATGTGAGGATCGTACCCTTGTGAATTTTTTAGTATTTTTGGATTTGGATTTTTACGGAAATCATTTCACCTCCTCCTAAGTGTAACGAACCTATTTAAACAACATCCAAGCCTTATGAGGTCCCAAAAAATTTTAAAAAGTCCAAAGAACTGGAGAATTGGGAGGGTACGAAGAATGTGAGAATTCCTCACATTCTTCGTACCCTTGTCAATTTTTGAGTATTTTTGGATTTGGATTTTTCCGTAAATCATTTCACCTCCTTCTAAGTGTAATGAACCAATTTAAACATTATCCAAGCCATATGAAGTCCCACAAAATTTTAAGAACTCCAAAGAAGTGGAGAATTGGGAGGGTACGAAGAATGTGAGAATTCCTCACATTCTTTGTACCCTTCCGAAATTTTTAGTATTTTTGAATTTGGATTTTTCCAAATATCATTTGACCACCTTCCAAATGTAACAAACCTATTTAAATAACATCCAAGCCATATGATGTCCCAAAAAATATTAAATACTCCAAAGAAGTGGAGAATTGGGAGGGTACGAAGAATGTGAGGATTCCTCACTTTCTTTGTACCCTTGTCAATTTTTGAGGATTTTATGATTTGGATTTTTCTGGAAATCATTTCACCAGCTCCTAAGTGTAATGAACCAATGTAAACAATATCGAAGCCATATGAAGTCCCACAAAATTTTAAAAACTCCAAAGAAGTGGAGAATTGGGAGGGTGCGAAGAATGTAAGGATTCCTCACATTCTTCGTACACTTGTGAATTTTTTAGTATTTTTGGATTTGGATTTTTCTGGAAATCATTTCACCACCTCCTAAGTGTAATGAACCTATTTAAACAATACCCAAGCCACATGATGTGCCAAAAAATTTTAAAAAGTCCAAAGTACTGGAGAATTGGGAGGGTACGAAGAATGTGAGGATTCCTCACATTCTTCGTACCCTTGTCAATTTTTGAGTATTTTTGGATTTGGATTTTTCTGGAAATCATTTCACCACCTCCTAAGTGTAATGAACCAATGTAAACAATATCCAAGCCATATGAAGTCCCACAAAATTTTAAAAACTCCAAAGAAGTGGAGAATTGGGAGGGTACGAAGAATGTGAAAATTCCTTACATTTTTCGTACCCTTTTGAAAATTTTAGTATTTTTGGATTTGGATTTTTCCGGATATCATTTGACCACCTCCCAAGTGTAACAAACCTATTTAAACTATATCCAAGCTATAGGATGTCCCAAAAAATTTTAAAAACTCCAAAGAAGTGGAGAATTGGGAGGGGACAAAGAATGTGAGGATCGTACCCTTGTGAATTTTTTAGTATTTTTGGATTTGGATTTTTACGGAAATCATTTCACCTCCTCCTAAGTGTAACGAACCTATTTAAACAACATCCAAGCCTTATGAGGTCCCAAAAAATTTTAAAAAGTCCAAAGAACTGGAGAATTGGGAGGGTACGAAGAATGTTAGGATTCCTCACATTCTTCGTACACTTGTGAATTTTTTAGTATTTTTGGATTTGGATTTTTCTGGAAATCATTTCACCACCTCCTAAGTGTAATGAACCTATTTAAACAATATTCAAGCCATATGATGTCCCAAAAAATGTTAAAAAGTCCAAAGAAGTGGAGAATTGGGAGGGTACGAAGAATGTGAGGATTCCTCACATTCTTCATACCCTTGTTAATTTTTGAGTATTTTTGGATTTCGATTTTTTCGGAAATCATTTCACCACCTGCTAAGTGTAATGAACCAATTTAAACAATATCCAAGCCATATGAAGTCCCACAAAATTTTAAAAGCTCCAAAGAAATGGAGAATTGAGAGGATACAAAGAATGTGAGGAATGAGGGAATGAAGAATGTGAGAATTCCTCACATTCTTTGTACCCTTATGAAATTTTTAGAATTTTTGGATTTGGATTTTTCTGGATATCATTTGACCACCTCCCAAGTGTAACAGACCTATTTAAACAACATCCAAGCCATATGATGTGCCAAAAATTTTTAAAAAGTCCGGAACAATCTATGCATGAATCCAACATTTTACCACCATACTTTATTAACTAATAAGCGGTCGACCGGTACAGTGCTACCAGTTTCCTATAGTGTCAGCCGGTAGCCACTCCCAATTCTTATGTTGAAGCACCGAAAGGGGCAGTGTGTACCGGTCGTAAAAATAATTTCAACCGCTTCATATGGTGGTCGACCGGTACGCGAATATCTTTCACATGTCATTTATGTTATTGAATTGGTCATTCATACACTCAAATTGTATTACCCAATAATGACATAGATTAGCCAATTATTCGTAGGGAATGAAGCTGCGAGTTTTGAATATAAGAGGAAACAAAATTAAAAAAAAAAATACATTTTTCTTACCACCAATGCGTTGGCTTTTCATATGTCCTAGCATAACCTTATTCATCAGTCATGAGATGATATCACCCCACCTCATAATGTATAAGACACTATTACTTTCACCAATGCGCATTACTTAGCCTAGCGGATATAGGGCAATTGGAAAAAATAATGACACATAGGGGTGACGACGAGACCAAAGATTAAGCGGGTTTTTCGAACTTTACAGGGCAATATATTTTATCATTACAAATAAAAAATCACAAAAAATAAAAAAATTATTACAAAGCACCTTTCAAATATATTAGTGTGACTACAAACATGTATGATGAAGCATCGATTGGTCTGAACCATTGTGTTTCAAGCAATTTAATACTCATCTTGTACGATCTCATCTTCTCATAAGAATTAGCACAACTATAATATGCAATATGAATGTTTTCATTAAAATATTTTTGTGTACATATTCTCTTGCATCGATTTAACATACCCTATTGGAATGAATCAATCATCTTCTAGGTAAACACCATGTAGTTGCTTTGAAATTATTTATAACGGTCTATTTTATATAGATATTATCTATATTAAATCCAAAATAGATAACATTTAAATTGTTGTAGACCCAAAAATTTGTCCCAATTTTATCTTTACATTAATTTTGAGCCCAATTTTAAATCCCGATTACATGTGTTATTTTAGGCCCACTCACCTTTTAATTTTTAATTTTTATTATTTTATTTTATTTTTACTTATTATTTTTACTTGTTATTATTATTATTATTATATTATATTATATTATATTTTATATTTTTATTTATTATTTTATTTTATTATTTTATTTTTCTCTCTCCTCTCTCTTCCTTTTTTCCTCCACCTACTCTCACCCACCCATTCTTCTCTCTCCAATTTGGCCGGCTACCTCACCTTTTTTTTCCCCCCAAAATTTCCCCCCATTTTTCTTCTCCATTCATCTTTCTTCTCTCACTCCCACACGGCGAGCCCCATCCTTCTCCCCCTCCCTCATTTATTTATTTATTTATTTTTTTCATCTCTACACAGAGGGTTTTTTTCGGGCGGGCCATTTTTTTTTCAGCCCTCTATCTCCCCTTGCCCCCCACACAGCGAACCTCTCCCACTCTCCTTCTTCTTCCCTTTGGCCGGCCCCCCATTAGAAGAGGTTCCTCATTTTTTTTCCCTTTTTGCTGCTACTTTTTCTGGAGATAGAAAGAGCCGACCTATTTTGTTTATTTCTTCCTCCATTCCTCTTTTCCTGCCCACGACCAGCTCTTATTTTCCCCCCCTTCCCCCTCCATCCTCCATTTTTTTTTCTTTTCTTATTTTTTTAGTTTTTCTCATCCCATTTTCCTGAGAAGGGCCGACCCCCCCATTTTTTCTTTTTTTTTTTTTTTTTTTTTCCATCCCCTAATTCCCAGCCGACCCATCTTCCTATCTCCTCTTCCATTTTTATTTTTTTATTTTTATTTTTTTATTTTGCATTTTTCATCCCCTTCCTGATTCCCATACGGCCCCAAAAATTTTCCTTTTCCATTTCTTTTTTTATTTATTATTTATTTCCCATGTATTATTATTATTATTATTATTATTATTATTATTATTACTATTTTTTATTCGATGTTAATAATAATTATTGTTGAAATTGGGTTTGTGTATTTATGTTTGATTGTGGGTATTATGTTTGAGCTTTGTTAATTAATATGAAATTTGGGTTAATTTATTATTGATAGATTAATTTGAAATTGGTTAATTTGGGTTTGTGGGATTAATTTAGGATATTTGGACTATATCAATTGCATATTATTTATTTGGAGTTGGGTCTATTGTCAATTTGTTATTGGTTTGGGCTTATTAGATTGGACTTGAAATATTACTTTCATATTATTTATTTAGACTTGGGCATATTGTTAATTTGTTATTTGTTTGAGCTTATTGAACTGAGCTTAAAATATTATTTCCATATTGGTTATTTGGACTTGACATGTTAATTTATTATTCGTTTGGATTTATTGGATTGGGCTTGAAATATTATTTTCCTTGACCATGTATATTTCTTTTATGTAGGCTTGTTAATTGATGTAAATTTTGGGGCCCATAATGTGGGTGACATTTGTTGGATTATTTGAATATTTGATATGACCTTGGCTAATTTGAATTATTTAATTTGGACATGAGACAATTGTGGAGTATATTAAATTAAACCTAGATTATGAAATATTATATTTAGGCCTAGTAGAATTTATTTTAATTTATCCAATTTTAGGTTTGATTGATTATGTTTGTATTTTTTGTTATTAATTTGGATGTTTTGGGTTAAGACTTATAGTAATTTGAGCTCATTTTAATCGGTGAAATTTATGGAATTAATTTGAAATTGGAATTTGGGTTTGAATATTTGTTTGGGATTTTGTACATCTTTGGGATATTTACATTTGTGTTATTCTTGTTTTTGCATGGACCCACTTTGCAATCTTGTTGGCTGAGTACGAATTGATGACCCGTGGAGCTTGTCGTAAGTTTATCTGGGTACATATTTCATTTCTCACTTTTTATTTGGTTTTATTTTTATCAGTTTGTATAAATATTCGTTCGTATGTATTAATTGAGTGTGTATAGAATTAAACATCGAACAAATTAGAAATTTTGTTTAAATGAGAGGAAGAAGTCAGCAAATGTGTTTTAATAAAACAACAATTTTAAAACATTATTTTTAATAAAAGAGAGTTTTTATTTTATTTTATTTCATTTTTTATTTATAAAAAATTAAAAAAAAATGCATTTAGAAAAATCCCAAAAGAAACGTTTTTAATGGAATTTGAAATTTTGTTTTTAAATAATATTTGTTCAAAAATTTCTTTGTTTAACAAAAATTTTCCAAATATTGTTTTGTAAATAAAGTTGTCCCAAAAATTAATTTTTAATAAAATCATCCAAAAAAAAAATGTTTTTTTAATGAATTCTTTTTACTTAATTAAAATTGGATTAAAAGTCATTTTTAGAAATAGATGATTTATTTATTTATTTTATTTATTTATTTATTTTTTTCTTCCTTTTAATTAAAAATTCTTTTGTAAATAAAGTTATGTCATTTTAAATAATTTATAAAAATCACTCTTTTAAACGAAAATGAATCTAAATACTTTTGTAAATAAAATTGGAAGCATTCATTATTTTCTAGTAAAAGCAAGTAAAAATAATTTTTGTGCCCAAATTGAAATTTTGTAATAAATTCTTTTGATACAATCTGTGTAAATAGTTTTTTTTGAAAATTGAACACAACTAAAATTGAAGAAATAAATTAATTCTTTTTTTTAAGTAAATAAATGGAAATCACTAATTCAAAATCATTTTTAATAGAATCATTTGAAACTTCTTCAAAACCTTTTTTTTAAATATCTTTTATTTATTTAATTCAATAAATTATTTTGCATAATCCTCTTATTATTTATTTTGTGTATTCTTGTAATTAGATTCCATCATCGTTTTTGTGCATATTAATTTTCACCATGACTTGTATATTGACTATTTTTCTTGGTATCCATAATTAATTAATTAATTGCCACAATTTCCTCAATTCGTTTAGTAGAGGTCGTACATATACGGGCTTAGAGGGGTGCTACGGCTCACCACCGTACCTTCCTAATGAGTAATCTGACCCCCGGATCTAGACTTGGTTTTTCACAGACCCGTTTTTTTCCTTCAGGAGTCACACTTAGGGTTTTTTTTTTCTTATTTTGTTTTTCCCTTTAAAAATAAAACAAAAATAAGTGGCGACTCCAAGTCTTTTTCTAAAAAATCGAATTTTCATCAAATAAAATAAAAAGCGAGTTTCGCCATCGAGTGGGAAACGCATGAGCCGAAATACGGGGTCCACAATTGTATCATGGTGGTCAAGCAATTTGACCAAAAGTGAGGCAAAAAATATTGAATGGTGATGTCGGTGACTTTAAGATGTGATGAGCATTGGAAGTAACTAAGGAATTATATAACCTTATGCTACCACCATATGCATCAGTTTTTGTACCTTTGTTGGTTTTTGTTAGTTTCTTTCAATCCCACAAAGTCGTTCCAAAATTGACTTGTTTAAAAAATGCTGAACTTATGTTGAATCCTCATTTAAGGGGTTATTGAGATTTGATCATTTTTCTTCAATAGGCCATCAAGTATTTTTTGCATAATCGGAATTAGGAGGTGCAATTTAGGCAAGTTGTCATGACTTAAGCCAACCTTAATTTGGATAAGGTTCGACAATAATTTATAATCTTTGGGTACAATTTTTTATTTCCAAACTTAATTCAGGTGAAATACAAATAAAAATTCGAACAACCCAAACCTAATCCAAATCCAATTTAATATTTTTATAATATTTATAGTTTAAATTATTTTATTTAATAAATTTATTTTATTTAATTTTGTAGATGTTACAATAATAATATCAAATTATAATTTTTTTTCCTTTTTTACAAAGATACATAATTTTTTTTTCCCATTTTAATTATCATCCCAAACTATTTTTAAATTTAGTATAAATATGCAAAAAAAAGTATTTTACACAAAATATAAGTACATGTTGAATCATATAGATCCAATTTGCTCAAGTCTAATACAAAGAACCCAAACTCAATCCAACCTTGGAAATTTGAACATCATTATTTTCTAAGATTAATTTTATTCACCTCACTTAAATTTAATATAAATATAATTAATTACTATTAATTTAATATTTTATCAAATATTTCCTCTTCCTTTTATCATTTATTAATTTCATTCTGCTCTCATTTTATTCAAAGTAAGTGAAATTTCTCATCTTGTCATGTTAGTCTCCTAAATAAAGTAAATATCATGGAATGCCATGAAAGGGACATGATATTCCATATATACCAAGAATTATATAAATGAATTTTTAAATAATTATTTTGCACCCAATCAATAGAGGACACGTGGCTCATTTGATATGTCCAAGTGTGTTTTAAACTTACGAGAAATGAAATCGAAATTCTACGAAGCTTGACTACTTTTTCATCATAATGTACAAGGATGTCGTAATTACTAAATACATAAATGTTCGTGCATTACAAGATCAAAATTTGAAGACTTGAAGTTGGATTAAGAGGTTTTAAATACTTATAATCATTGTGACTCATTTATTTAGTTTGTATGGATAACCTATGAGGATTGAAACCCAAATTGTATAGACCATGACTTCTTATTCATCACAATGAACGAGGATGTCATGATTACTCAATAGATGATTGTTGGAGCATTACAAGATCACAATTTGAAGACTTGAAGTTGGATTAAGAGGTTTCTAATGCTTATAATATTTAGTTTGTGTAAATGTATTTTAAATATGGATGAGTAAACATTCAACTATACTCATCCCTATACATACATTTTCAATTATAAAATTCAGATCACTTACACCAAACAAATTTTATTCCCTATGCATATACTACCTGATAGAGTTGACCACCATGTTAGTCGAGTGTCATTGCATTGACCATCGTCTTTAACATTATTCCCATTGGATTATCCCTACCTTGTGTGCTACTGTTTTTGAACTTCCGTGTTAGGAGGACACAAATTCCACCTTAAGGCCTTCAATTCGACCTTTATTATTAATGCACCTTCTCATAAAATATATAACTGCTTGCACGCAACTAAAGGTTGGTTTATATGGATGTTCGTTTACCACAATGATGTCCCTTCAAAGAAAGAGCAATTACATGTAGCAAAATACCAAATGGCCTATCAATACACGAATCTATGGAGGAATCCAAACAAATTACAACTTATACAAGGAAATATGAACCGGTCGACCGGTTATCTTCTACCGGTTGCCTACTTATCTCAACCGGTAGCCACTGCCCCTTTGACAATGCAGCAACCAAAAGGGGCAGTGGCTACCGGTTGAGATAAGTATGCAACCGGTAGAAGATAACCGGTCAACCGGTTCATATACTTCATTTTGTTTTCATTTAGGTATGTGATATGGCGATGAGATCAAGACAAATGACTTCTCTTTGTTACTATTCCCAACATAGATCAAGACATAGGCTTACCCACAGACAAGCTCACATCAAACACCAAACAATAGTAATGTGATCCTTAAAAAACCCAACCTTATAATGTATAGATCTCAAAAGAGTTGCATAATCACGAACCAAGCCCTTAACAACCAAGGTCTCCACGTTAACTTTTGCTTATGCCTCGCACCCTAATATGACTCTTCATACTAAACTAGCTTCGGCAAGCTCAACATCTATAGAAAACTACTTCACTATAGATAATTCATAAAAAACAAACAACTTAACCTTTGAAGTTTGGTCCTTCAAATAGAGGACCAAGACAAGAAACAAGCACTCAAATAATCATCATTTCTAGTTACCCTTCTCCTTAAAAATAACATCCACTCTTCAAACTCTTTATCTAATAAGAAGCGAATGTTAAAGGGCAATGAAGTGGACACAAACAGACTATCCCAAAGTACTACCCTCCAACCATCCAACCTTGAGCCCTTCCCAAATAAAAAGGTAGTATTGTTCACCCACTATGACTAAACTACCTAATCCCTAAGGAACTAGTCACAAGTCTACTTTCCCTTTTGGAGGCCTATAAAAAGGGTAAAATCCTTAGATGATTATGAAGACTAATTAAACTTAATGTCACACAACTTGCCCACAAATATTTTGGAAAACATTGTAACTTTGATTGAAACCAACTTACATAAAGAGTGATGCTTGAGAAAATAAAATGCCCAAGATATTGTTCAATTAGAAATTTGGGAAAATAATAAAATGAAGTACCTCTTCTAATTCAATGTTCATGTGTTGCTAAGGTTACCATATTCATTTAGAATCATAAATGATAAAGTTAGAGATGACAACTCACAAATGCAGAACCTCTCAAATACATATATGAACACTCCTTTAGAAGCATCAAAGAGAGATAGTTAAAATAGGGCAAATCATAACTAGAGTACCTCTGAAACACACACACACTGAGGAAATGAGGCAAAAAGAAATGGGTTGAAAGTTCTCTTGCTACAAGCAAAGCATAGAGCAATCATAGATATGCCTTGCCATTTTCGTGGAATCCCTAAGATTTCAGAATTTAATAACATTCCCTATGTTCCCTTGAGCTTAGGACACTACTTTTAATTGTACATGACTGTCATTTTTTGAATTACGGTAAGCATCTCTTGTTTTGCTTTGTTTTTTTTTTCCTTTCACCTGGCCACACCAGGACATGAAACGACACTGTTTCTTCTGTGACTTGTTGGGTTCCAAGGGAAGGCAATTTTGTCCTTGCCATGTAGTAAGTGTGGCTTTCCATGGTATTCAGAAGCTGTTGATATAGGTGCACAGTGCATCAAATAGTGCATAGAGCAGCCAATATAGGGTTACTGACATCAAGATAACATTATGTATATTCTGCCATGGAGAATCAGGGTACAGAGGGATTACAAACTGTTCGTAGAAGTATACTCCTTGGAAATATATCAGAAAGAAGGGAAATGAAATGCATTTGATGCAATTTTTAGTTAAATAACACATTTCAACATGGATATAAAGAACATGAATAAAAGAATAAATGACCATTCGCACAGATCATAATAATTGCACCATCATAAAAAGAAATTGCTTATCTTTATAGTAATGACAAGAGAAAACCAGATAAATTGAACAACCTGATGCTATACTCTACAAGCTTTTGATATAAACAAGTAAACTACTCTCTCATTTTAAAATTCAGCCCACTGAAAGGGATACTATGCAAAGCTCTACTTACATCAGCTAACTGCTCCTATAGGTGTTTAACCATATTCCTTTCCTTCTACGAATACTCTTATTCCCCTTTTTGTCAGCATAGTCAATAAGAAAACTCATGGCCTCTTAGTGAAATATACTTCTTGACCCATATGGCAATGTCCTCAGCACAGGCTTGGGCCTGTGGTGTCTTGAGGAGCACATCAAGGGTAGCAAACTCATGCACAGCATCCTTGTAATCAAGAAGGACCGCATCCACATTAACTGTCCGGAGCTCCTCTGAATAAGCAATGGGTCGGTCTCGCATCCAGTCATGCTCTGCCACAATTGTCAGTGTTGGAGGCATGCACTTCAAGGGTGGTCCCCTCCCAGGAATCAGAGGGTTGGCAGCTGGGTGGTTTAGGTTCACTTCTTCTTCAGGTAGGAAAAGTTTCCATGCAAGCAAGCACATAGCTTTGTCATAGAAGTAAGAGTTAGCCAGTTTAATCTCTGATTCTATGGGGACAGTTCCAATGAAAATAGGGTACATCAGAATTTGGGCCACCACCTTAACAGGGTCTAAAAGCTTGCTTGCCTCTACAGACCTCCGAGCCACATAGCCTATAATATTTGCACCACAGCTCACCCCAAGGAGAACACACTTGTTTCAATAGCAGGACCGGGTTAGTGATCTTCAAGATGCATTGTTACATGTAAAACAAAATAACAAAGTACAATGACTATAAAGATAGCTTACAGAACAAAGCATAATGAGTACAAAGATAGCTTATGGAATACAGATAATGGTTGACCCCACTGACTGACAATCATTTGTTTGGCATGGCTATATTGACAAATTCCAAAGAAATTACAACGATAGCTTATGGAGTACAGAGAATTGTTGACCCCATTGATTCACAATCATTTGTTTGGCATGACCAAATTGAAAAATACCAAAGAAATTTCTAGTTAATGAATTCATAGAACCTACAGGCATTTACTTGGCTACCAGCATATCCCAAATTGTGCTTCAGAAGTTAATGAATTTATAGTAATTCAATGACCCATTTATACATTAGTAATGCACAACACGAAAACTGAGGACTAATCACATCATCAATATGAAATTGATTTTTTTTTTTAGTTTTAATAAATGTGGGAATAGCCACTCACAGTCTGCAAGGAAGTCAACACCACTTTTCCTTCTCTGCTTTTTCTGGATTTAATGACATCGGTAACTTCGTAGTGGAGCCATGCAAAACCAGAGCAGGTTTCTTTTTTTTTTAGAGGACCAGGAAAGTCAGCAACTGCTGATGTTAGTTTATGGATGGTGAAGTGAGGTAGTGCCATCAACACTTGTCACCTCAAGGGATACTCATCATCACAACCATCTTCCTCAGGCTTCTCACTATTAAATTTGTTCCAATTAGAGGTTCAGCAATTCATTTCAGCATCTGCCATTTTTTGAGTTTAGTGTGATTCTAAGCAAACATGAGATTCAGACCATTTACATCCTTGATTTCTTCAATAACAAACCATAGAGGTGAATCTTAATTGATTTCTTCATTCTATGGCTTCTGATTGCAAGGATTTTGAAGATTCAATTGTTCTTTGGGTTCAATTACCACATTTTAATGATGTAAAACACAACATTTTTTTCTAATATATCTTGATTGGTTTTGTTGATAACATCATCAAACTCATCACTCTTCATGTTCTTAGCATCTTTCCTCTTTTAGTTTACTTGTAATTATCTTTCCTCTTATGTAGTCTTCTGAAGCAAAATACCTAATGAATTTCTCAGAATTCAGATTCGATAAAATGTGATGACAGAATGAAATCCATCATAACAATAAAAAAAAATTGTTTCCTTAAGGTTTGAATAACAGAAATAATGAGATAAATTTCCATATTAAGAACAGTTGCTATTAAAGAAAGTAGGGAAAAACAGTCACAAGAACTCTTAAAATTAATAGAAAATAATTCTTACATTCATTACATAATTCTAACAATCACAAGAACTCTTTCGGACATTTTCTTCCAACTTAACAATGCCAATCAAATTTAAAAGAGTGAGATCATTCTGGATTAGGCTTAGCACCAAATAGTTTGACACATGAGGCACATTAATAACATGATAGGTCCGCGAGATACAATGCATACATCAAAGCTGGTGATGAGTACTTGTCTAGTTTGGTAAATATTAGAGAATCAAAAAATTCGGTAATTTATATTTATTGAATATACTAACACTATTTATCAATGATATTTAACTTAAAAGTGGTTTAGTTCTTAACTTAAAAGTAGTTTAATATAAATACTTTAGAGGTTTAATGTAGACTCCTTGACGTCTACAACCTTTACATGTAACATGGAAGAGCAAAGAAATACCAAGGCAACTAGTAAGGACTATTACAGGTTCATATTATGTTTAAGATTACAAGCAATGTAGACTTCTTTGAATGTTAGGAGCCTCATATTTACAAGGAAACATCATTAGAAATAGGTTCAATGCCGTACATTTTACATGGCTTTTCAATTAAAAGGAGGTGTCCCAATTTTATAAAGCAAGGTTCAATGGTTCAAAATGTTCACATTAGCCATAAAAAATTCTAAAGATTATGGTTTTTATTTCATATAGTCCGTAGAAAAGTTTTTATGAATAAAGAGAAAATCATTTGATGATACAAGTAATCTAAGTAAAACAAATTACATATTGCATAACTAATGGAAAAATCAATATTGCTAGACTGTCCCTCAAATTCATAGTTTGTTTCAGTTTCTATTAGTTAAGGATTATAGTTTTAGAGTTATTTTATAGAAGATGAAATTGTCTTAAGGTTTTCTTATAAGAAGATAAGTCTTTATATTGATAGGATTTCTAATTGGATGAGACACTAAGTTCAGGATTTCTAGATATATTCTAGGTTTTCAAGAGAAAACTCATGACATGACAAATATGTAAGAAGGAAAACAAATATAGAGCATGAAAACATGAGCTTCATTCATGCCTAATTAGGCATGGCTCATAGGAGTGAGGAAATATGTATATAAATCTTATTTAGCCTTCAGCAGAAACACATGTTGCTTATCACTACATCATATTGCAACTTACAAAACTGAGGGTGTACCGATCGACCGGTAAGGTGCTACCGGTAGAGCAATTATCTCTACTGGTAGACACTGCCAATGTGATTATGGCGCACACAAATGTTGTGCCAATCAAGAGTAACTATGCATCATCACCAACGAAGCCCTTAACTTGCAATCAAACAAAACCAATATAATTCCCGGAAGATAGATTATCCTTATCAATCTAAGTAACCAAAGCTAAAGTAACCAAAGTCATCCACACTCCTTTATATAAGACAATGCAACTCATTAAATCTTTTTAAGTTTCTAAAGCTAAAGTTTGTAAATTATTTATTCTAATCATAACACAAAACCAATCACTCATTTTTCACCAAATCATAACTCAATTGCCAAAAATTCAAAGAGAAACCATCCGTTCCAACAGCCTTGTTCCCATTCAACTCTAACAGTGAACTATACACCTCTAAAACGGTTCCAGTTATATCCTTCCCTCAATCCTTAATTCAAGGATCCAGCTTCTACTCAATGATTTGATAAATTCAATGTTCCTAGTCCCCAAATCCAAATTACAATTTTCTACTCAATTGCCTTCCATCTTGACAAATTTAAGCAAGCATATATATTAAAAACATCAAAAGGAGGCAAACCCAATAAAACACGGGTTGGGGATGGGTGTGGGTATCCTAGGAAGCACAAAGGAACAAGAGAACCAAAGGAGAAGACCAAGAGCAATAAAAATCCCCAAGCATTAAGTCAATCCAATAACAGCCTATTCAAAACATTTTAAGGAAAATAATACACCTCCCTAAAAAATCAGTGAACAATTAAACCAAAGACCTGAGGAATATACTTTTCAACATTTAGACAACAGTTTTCCAGATTTCTGCTTCCTCTTTCAAATAAAGCTAGCATATAACTAAAAGAGGAATCTTTCACTTGATGAAGCAAAGCATAAATAGTCTCCCAAAGATGGAGAGCAATGCAATGAAGTAAGTTACAGCTAGTAGAACACTGGCATTAACAGCATAAACAACACCATTAGATTAAACATGCCCTTTTTTCATCAACCGGTCAATGATAAGGATTTTAACCAAGAATGTCTTCCATAAGAAACACACATTAGATGAAAAGCTTGAAAACCAAACCACCATAGTCGGAAAAGCAGCAAAATTCCTGGGAGGAACACCTCAAAGAAAGATTTGACCAATACGAAAACCCTTTAGTCAAATTCCATGAAGGAAGGTACTCCTTTTACTCCATAAGATGCACAATGAATATGAAATTAATGGAAATGAAAAACAAACTTTGTAATAACAATATAGGGATGCATAATTTAATCCATAAATCTAAACGTAAGTACATCATCCATCTCCCATCACTAGCATAGAAGGAAAATGTTAATGCCATTTTTGTCAATGGCCTATAAATAACAAAACACGTCTTAAGATGAAGTCATAAATAGAAAAACATATTACATAATCCAAATGTTTTAAAAAATCCACAAACGTTACTTAATATATTTCTATGCAAAATGTAGAAGGGGTCAAATATGGTCTCAGCCATGAAGCGGGAAGTGGCCTCGCAGGAATGCCATCATCTCATCATGCTGCCCTCGTATAACCTGCATACCCGCTTTGAATTCCTCTTGGAAGCCATCAATGCGAGTCTCCAAAGATGTCAAACGTCGATCATTGGCTAAGGTCATCTCCTCTAAGCAGGTACTAAGAGAGCTAATTTGGGCTGTCAGGTTATCCGAAGCCTCAGCCTCGTTCCGACCTATATGTGAAGGATGATATGCATCCGTTGTAGCTCTTACACCCTCTTTTGACGGTATTGGTGTCACATTTGCATTTTCAGAAGTTCTTGCCTCTACAGTCTGATTTTCATTTTCGTCATCTTCGGAGGACCTGTTGTCCGAAGACACATCCACCTCTGAAGGGGGGACAACCGACTTCCTTGCCCATGAACCATATTTTTTTCTAACAAAATGCATGCGCCTTAGTGAAGCTGCATTATATGTATCAAATGATTTCAGTTGCTTCCCGTCGGTCTTATTTCGCAAATTGACATTGAAGTATTTGACAATCTTTGTGATAAACATGCCAGATGGGAGCACTGAATCTTCGCTTAATGAAGAAGCTTTCATATGCCGGAAAAATATGTAACCCATATTAACCTTTCTTTCTGTGAGAATGTTGTCAACAAAAAATGCCTCCAAGAAAGATACATCGTCTCGATGGCCTCCTTTGGGGATGAAAATGTACGATATCATGTGTTGTAGGATGCGACTCAACACGGTCAATGATTGAGAAGTTGGTCTACCAGATTTCGGATAACCACATAGCCTCTGCATAGCTTCTGCAGCTTTGAAACCTTCCACCCGTGGCCACTTCTTTCCTTCATATAAACAAACCCCTTCAATTGGAATTTCTAAAATTTTACAAAGCTCGGCAACATCAAAATTGATCGGTACACCATTAATGCTCGTAGTAATTGGTCATTCATCTTCAAATTTCATATTGCAGTAGAAACATTTGACAATCCTAGGATAAACAAACTCTTTCATGGAGACAATAGGAAGCCAACCCATTCTCACGAAAAGCACGTCAAAATGGAAAAAATTGAGCTTTACAAAATCAATGTTCCTACTCGGGATTACGGTTTGATTGGCAAAATGAATATGAAATATTTGTGCTAGGTCAGGGGTTGCGAACGTAGATTGATCAAAAGTGGCCTTCTTACGAACCTCCACACTTGCTTCGACGGCCGGTCGTTTTCCTTTGTTAGTGGTGCGTTGTGCTCCATCCGAGGTGTTCAGGTTGCTGTCGCTGGGTTGTTGTCGGTCGAAGGTTTTTTTTTTGGTCTCGCGCATCCTTGATACTGCTGTTCTCTTCCCTTTCCTACCGGTGGAGGATGCTTCGACTGGTGCTCGTTTTGGAGCCATGAATATTCCGAGTGGCCTTCAGGTATTGCGTGAGGATGAAGAAGACTGAAGTGGAAGACGGACGGGTTCAGGTCTTGCGCGATGATGATGAAGAATGGAGTAGAAGACAAAGGGGCTGAGGGTTACAAGTGGTTTGAACATCGATCGACCTTCCTAGTATATGGAAAGACATCCAGTTTATGAACTAATAAAATTTAATTAACTTAATGTCTTACATTATATTTGCTACACTTTTAATTTAATAGTTTCCATATGAACTCATTTAACCTATAATGGATTAAATGAATAAATCTTTTGATGTACCTTAAATAAATTAATTGAAGTTAATTTCACAAAATTTATATTAAGGAAAATAAAATATGACAACTTAAGTTAATTAAATCATATAAATTAACTAACCTTTCTGATATGTACGATATAGTATAATGAACTCACTAAGATATAGTCACACCTATTAGATTAAAATTTTAATTAACTAACATATACTACCATAGGGGCATTAAAATTAATTATGATTGTATGACAAATTGTTCGAATAAGTACGATATACCATGGTGAGTGAAATAAATTAATGAATCTGAATTTATTTAAAATTTCCATAAGTAGAATATCATAACATATCTCATTTTACATAATTAAGTCTAATTAACTAACCTTTCTCATATCTAGGATATATTATGAAGCATTAATTAAAAATAAATTACGTTAATTCATGAAAAAATATAGTATAATGAACCTACTAATATATAGTCACACCTATTAGATTAAAAATTTAAATTAACTAACATATACTACCATAGGGGCATTAAAATTAATTATGGTTGTATGACAAATTGTTCGAATAAGTACGATATATCATGGTGAGTGAAATAAATTAATGAATCTGATTTTATTTAAAATTTCCATAAGTAGAATATCATAACGTATCTCATTTTACGTAATTAAGTCTAATTAACTAACCTTTCTCATATCTAGGATATATTAGGAAGCATTAATTAAAAATAAATCACGTTAATTGATGAAAAAATATAGTAAGTAGGAAACGGTATGAAAACATAGTTACAATAAATAGGCTAAACAACAGTAAGAAATGTCAATATTATAAATTAAGTCCATATCTCCCCTTTATATTTTGTTAAGTTATACATATATCCATTTCAAATGGGTGTAAAAAATATCCACATTAGACTAACTTTCCCACCTGCTATAAATGTTATATTTAATGGCACCTAAAAAACTGATGCAAATATCCAAGCTATCAACCACCAAGTGTACCATTGTGGTGGTAGGTTTTCAACATGTGGCAACCTATTAAAAAATGTAATAACTCCATCAACCAACCACATACATATGTTAGTATATATTTGGAAGGGAATATATTGTAAGGAGCTTGGAGACTGAACGAGGTCTGCTATATGTTGGAGAACAGGTTACAAAAAACATCCAGAAGACAAATCTTCAGGTCAAGCTGCATCACACTTGGACTTTCCATTTTAACGGTATGATCTTTAACTCAATAAAGATTAGGTAAACAAATCCATAATATATTTTTTAAGTTGAATGCCCTCATCTTTCAAATGGATGGGGAAATATTCCCAAAACCTAATAGTGATTTTTAAATGGTATGTAATGATGTTAAAGAGTTTGGATTTTGATTGTCTATAGCACATTGTTAGTAATATGCATCAGTGATCTGTTCTGTTGACTCGGTGTGTAGTGGTTGAATAATTTCTCATTACGCGTAGAGATAACCTTCGACAAATTGTTTTCACCAATCGGGTTTAGTAGACATAATTTGACAATTAGGATTGTGTTCAACTAAGAAAAGGTACAACTATATATTTGACAATATTGACCTCCCATACACCTAAACAAGGTCAGAGCAACAAGGTGAAAATCTACAAGGAGGGGCAAGTTTAATTTCAAATGATTGGATGGATTTTAATGAGATTAGAGTTAGGAAATGCGTGTGGTTGACTTGAGATGTATAGAAAGTTAATGTTGAGGCTATGCAGATTAAGGCAAGACTACCAAAAGGGAGCTCTAAATAATTTTCTTATGGGCTTTCCCCCAATCAGACATGATTCCAGCACAATGACATTATTATCTATTATTAAAGAACAGTTGACATTAATTTATTTGATATAAGTGATTCATGTTGGCTTTAAAAATCACACTATCATCAAAATTATAGGGTAATACATATTCAACTAACTTAAAAGGAGAGAATCAACCTTAAGAAATGTGTATTATTGACTCCCAATATGGGGGAAGTTTGGAATAAGTTTGGCGGTGTACCCAAAAGCTTCCATGCTTTTAGATAGAATTATATAAAAGTGATTTTCCATGTTTTTAAAGAATGTGCATGAGAGGTATTAATTATTGTGACTGCGAAACTCCTTGAATATGGCAACTAAGATTAATGATGGAATTTTTGTTAACATAGTATGCCTAAATAGGGCAACATTCTAACGTTCTGAGAAGGAATGAAGGCCTTAATGAAATGAACAACGAAAACAAACAATTAGCTACTCTATTAACATATTATAACAGTGAACATGTAGAGGTCGACCGGTTAAATAAGACCGGTTGATATATTTTCTCAACCAGTAGACACTGCCAAATTTTTTAAGCAGTACCAAAATGCATCCGGTTAATTTGTAGGTCAACCACTTCCTTCCACATTATAATAGCTTAGAGCAAGGGAAGAGAATAGATTCGGTTTACGAGGAACCAAACAATTGAACCGATTGTTTTTTTATGCTCATCAAGACCAACAACACCATCCCCTACCACTAAAAAGTTGGACAATCTGAAATATTGTTCTTGCACAAGGACCTCCAAAAGCACTACAACCTTAGCCTCAACAGTAGAACCATGTCTAGCAAGTTGACTTTAACTATTCCTTCACTTGGTTGTCTAAGGTCAATTTAAATTATGGTGTGTTTCTGTATAGATGACAGACGTCGATCATTGTCTAACACCATCTTTTTAGGGTAATGGTGTCACATTTGCATTTTCACAAGTTATTTCCTCAACATAATGATTTTGAAGTGATATTTAATGATTTTAAAAAGTTTTGCTTATGATTGTGTATAGCAGACAAGTATCAATTTTGCAACATATGACCTTTTAAATTGAAAATCATGGGAAAATTATCATGTGTGCAGTCTACACCGGTTCTATAATTTCTCAAATTCTCAATTTTTATCCAAAAATGAGAATAGATGACGTTGTCGAATTCGGTTTATCTTCAAGTATGCAATCAATTTATACAAAAGTGATACGATAATTTGTTAAAGTATTATTGGGGCACTTTTTTACGTTATTTATGTAATGTAGCTGATGCAATTGGTGAAGGAGAAAACAATCAAGCGGGAGTTTGAAGTGAAGGAGGAGGACGTCGTCAATGACGATGCATATATCGATGGCACTTACCACCTGGGTGGAAACGGTTTGAAAGAGAAGGTGTTGAAGGGTATTTCAGATGAAGAAGTCTACAAATTGCAATTCGATTGCATAGATGAGGCTGAAACATTTTACAACATGTTAGCAAAAGTAGTCGGATTTAGTATTTGAAAAGATGATTTGAAGCGAGACAAGAATGGAGATATAATATCTCGAAAGTGGGTGTGTTCTAGAGAAGGACAGCGAGCGACAAAGTTTATAGAAAATGACAAGTGACAGCGTGAGCCACGATCATTGACTAGAGTTGGATGTGAAGCTGCATTTCGTGTAGGCTTGAATAGGAAAGATGGAAAGTGGATTGTAAAGGAATTTATAGGAGATCATAATCATAATTTGGTCGATGCTATCAACACACAATTCCTTCGGTCTCATCGAACAATAAGTAATCCAGATAAGGCACAAGTTGATGTTTTGCATAAAGTAGGTGTTAAAACCACACAAATTATGGACTATATGGTCAAACAATTAGGGGGACATCAACATGTTGGTTTCACACAAAAAGATATGTACAATCACGTTGATGCAATGCGTAGAATTGAAATCAAAGACGATGATGCGGAAGCCGCGTTGGCTTACTTGTGTGGAAAGGCAGAAATTGATTCTTTTTTTTTTTATAAATTCAACGTCGATGAAGAAATTCGACTAACAAACTTCTTTTGGGCTGATTCAACTGCTCGAATGGATTATGCGTGTTTTAGGGATGCCCTAGCATTTGATACAACGTATAGGACAAATGCCTATAAAAAGCCTCTAGTAGTGTTGGTTGGTGTTAATCATCACCACCAAACTGTGGTATTTGGTAGTGCGTTATTGATAGATGAAAGTGTTGGTACGTATGAATGGGTGTTGGAGACATTTCTTATTGCAATGATGAATAGGAAACCCATATCCGTAGTAACTGATGGAGATAAAGCTATGCGTAAGGCAATTAAAAAAGTACTACCCCATGCGTGTCATCGCCTATGTTCATGGCATTTGCAACGAAATGCATTCACGAATGTGCATATTAAGGACTTCACAAGCATTTTTGCAAGGTGCATGTTCATGCGTGGGAGTGCGGAAGAATTTGAAAAGGTTTGGCATCAAATGGTTGAAAATTTGGGTTTTAATGAGAATCGTTGGGTCACCGAGATTTATGGGAAACGTAAACGATGGGCTGAGGCATATTTACATGGAAAATTCTTTGCAGGGATGAGAAGCACACAAAGGTGTGAGAGTATGAATGCATATTTAAATAGATTCTTAAAAATTCGTTTGCGACTGTATGAGTTTGTACAACAATTTGATAGGGCGATATTGAGAATACAGCAAAATGAGGCAAAGGCGGACTTCGAGTCGAACAATTCCTCACTCGTGCTTTCAACCAAGCTATCCATACTTGAAAATCATGCTGTGACGGTATACACGAAAGAATCCTTCCTTAAATTTCGGGAGGAGATGAAGAATGCAGAGTTATTCTTTGTGGTAGGCTTTGTAAGTGATGTTTCAATGCGGGCATACACATTATCTAAGTTTAGACACCCGAACTTGAAATGGGAAGTCCAATTTTCCCCAAATATTGTAACATTAAAATGCTCGTGCATGATGTATGAGTCAATTGGCATCCCTTGTTGCCACATGGTTGTTGTTATGAAGGTGGAGCATTTAGAAGAAATTCCTAAGTCATGTATTTTGAAGAAGTGGACAAAGTTAGCAAAGATGCATTCAAGATCATCACCGGAGAATCAGATGGATAACGACATGGATTGGTTTGTACGATATGGTTCATTGAGTTCGATGTGCAACAAGCTCTCCTACTATGCGTCTGATACGTCATCTTCATTTCTAGAAGCGAAAAATGAAATAGAAAATTTGACGGTGAGAATGGAGGAACTCTATAACAGTAATTTGAAAGGGAAGAAAGTAACGGGAGATGGAGCAACAATTCGAAACCAAGTTCGTGATCCAAATATTGTGAAGACCAAAGGAAATCCAGGCAAAGTTGCAACAAATTTTCAAAAAGGAAGATGATGTAGTCGATGTAAAAGAGTGGGTCACACAATTCGAACGTGTACAGAACCTAGAATCCCTCAAAATAGTCATCAGCGTCAGATGGTATGTCAAATTTAGTAATGAACTGCCGCAAATATGAACCTGTTTAGCTATACTTACATAAATGACTAACATAATTGTTTTCATGGCATTATGAGTATGTAGTAGGAAAGCAATTTGTCTTCTCAATGTGACATTCAAATGGAAACGATGCCTTCAACAAATTCATCAGTTGACATGTTTGCAACCTTACCTGTATGTATAATTGCCTTGTTATATAAGAACACAAACAGTGATAACATCAAATTCAACAAGAATTGACAACACTTACTAGTTGAAAATGCAGGGAATGCGAGGGGAGCATTTGTCGAATGACCAATCTGACATATATATAGATTATGGTGAATTTGGCAACGTAAGCTTGGGAATAAAAAAGGACTTTTGAGATGAATTTGATCTATGCATTATTTAATGATTTGGCTGGAATAATTGGAATGACATAGGACACTTGAATTTTTACAATGGAATGTGCATGTGCAGATAACAGGATTTCAACAATATGGACAAACAATGACAACACCATGGGAAAGTGGGGATCCAAACAAATATCCAAATGAGAAAGATATGCAACCTTTTTATTATTCGTTAAAGGAGTAAGGGATGCGGGTATTAAATCAGTATATATATTAATGTACGTTGTCACTTTGCATAATATGTACTTTTAACTTAAGTATGTGATGGAAAGGCTAAATTCCGATGCGGATGGAATGTTGTGGATCCTACATATAATATTTACTTAGGGAATTTTATGTTTCTCGTAGTGTATAATTGGATTTTCAAAATACGGAAGCTACGGAAAAATTTAAAGAAAAATAAAATAACTAAAAGCATTATAAAAACAGGTTGCACAATGAGTTGAAAGTCGAGTTACGAAAAGCTTGACATCAATGTTTAATATCTTGTACATAATATCCATTGGACAAATTTGCAAAGAAGCTCCAACCACTTGGCCATATAGTCGTCTTCATCATCTTGGCCATCTCCAAGCAAAGCAAAAACGTTAGCTATAGCTATATGCTCAACACATGGGATTTGACTTATTTCATTGGCTTAGGAGTTAAGACTCTGGGAAGTAAAGGGTGGTCAAAGATTAGGCATAGCGGACTTGCCCAATCCTATCTTTCCTTGAAGTAAGTCTGGAGCGGGAGCAACTTCTACAGCAAATTAAGACTAAACTTGATGACTTGGCGGGGGGGAGGGGGGGTTTAGGAGGTAGTTGTAACCGCATGTTTATCATAGAGATAAACGGGTTTCGTATCACTTTTCGAAAGACGGTCATACTAGAACCGCATGGTTCCATGATGATCATTTTTTAGTGGTTGTGATGCCCTTTGGCTACCAAACAAAATTGTAACTTAAAATAATATTTAATTAAATTAAAAGAAACTAACTAATGTTAAACATTAATGTCGAAGGTTACATGTCTTATTAATTTATGAACAATTTTTTCTTGGATGAATTCCAACAAGTATAGTATCTCGGGTTAGGAACTTTTTCCAATGTACGATTTCATAATCTTCCCTCCAATTGTGTCTCACAAGATTATAGGGTTAAACCTATAAACACCTTGATGGATTAGACAAAGTCTCATACTAAGATGCGAAATCAATTTTGATATTATTTATAACCTTTCAATCTCTTTTGTGCGGACATTGTCGACTTTGAGTTCAATGAATCTTCACAACCTGAAAATGTGTCTATCATATTGAATAAATACTCTCCGTATTTATGATGTTGATTTATAAAGATGAAGAAATTGTTTTAAAATTTGTTTTACGGGTGAATGGGAGCATGAAAAAGGAAAACAAAAAGGAAAAAGTTAGTAGATGTTGACTAAAATGGATAAAACACACACACACACACACACTCACAAATATAAAAAATTCCTCAATCGGTTGAGAAAAATCCTCAACTGGTTGAAAAAATTCCTCAACCGGTTGCCACTGGTTATAAAAATCCTCAACCGGTTGAGCAAATTCCTCAACTGGTTGCCACTGGTTACAAAAATCCTCAACCGGTTGACAAAATTCCTCAACCGGTTGCCACTGGTTACAAAAATCCTCAATCGGTTGACAAAATTCCTCAACCGGTTGACAAAATTCCTCAACCGGTTGCCACTGGTAAAAAAAACTCCTCAACCGGTTGACAAAATTCCTCAACCGGTTGCCACTGGTAAAAAAATTCCTCAACCAGTTGAGAAAATCCGTCAACCAGTTCCTTTAATTCCTCAACCGGTTGCCACTGGTTCAAAAATTCCTCACCCGGTTGTTACAATTCCTCAACCTGTCTCCACTACCTTCAAAAGTTGTACCTATAATTCACACCATAACCTATAGTCATATAGATACTAACTATATAATTTTTAGCATAGATAAATGAATATATATATATATATATATATATATATATTTGAAAAGCAACCCAAACTATATAGGGACAAAAAAAAATCTAATTATCTAAAAGATTGTAGAAAATCAAACATGTCGAACATGAATGATGCCTATATATTACAATTTCAATTTGCCGACCATATTGAAAGAAGAGTATAGCAAATCAAAATAAAACGGACTTAATGATGAACAATGTATGGTCATCCAAGGTAAGAACTTCCCAATAAACATGACAATATGTGGAGATGGAAAATATAAATAGTAGAAAAACAACAAATATCATAATAATAATTTTTTCATTGCTCGTGTCGATGTCTTTGTACAAACAATAGCGATGATGGTTTGTTTTTCTCTATTGCCTTCGTGTAAAACTAAATCACTTGCTATTTCCCGACGTAGTTTAACAGAATTACATAAGTCAGAGACCATCATGGAATCACCATTGTTGACTGTCTGCATATGTTTAATGACATGCACTCCACAGTCCCACCTAAGAAAAATAAAAGAAAAGAAAAACAAATTATTGAATGGTTGTATAATTATAGCTCAGATAAACAATAGTAATGTGAGTTATGTATTCATACTAACCCATTCTCTTGGGTCGGAATCGAAGGAGCCCAATCAATGGAGAATTGGAAGACATCTTTCCCTATGTCATACAGTTTGAAGAACGTTTGACAAAATTCAACCTAATTTATTATGAAAGTGTTAATAGATATGGAAGAGAAAAAAAATAGAATAGAAGAAAAATATAAACATGAAAGCATACCACTGTTTTGACACTCTGAAACCGGAACTTGTCTTGATTCTTCGATCGTAATGAATCCAAAATTTGGATATGAGAGTTTTTGAAGTCAATGATGCACAAATACCAATGACCAAGGCATTCGTCATGCATTGGAATAAATAGCTGTAAAGTTAGAAAAACAATATATATGAGTTGGGGCACAAAAAATCTACTATATTATAGGTGAAAACAATATCTATTCTAAATTTCATATATGCAATTAAACATTAGAAATAATTACTAACCTTCTCGCAATCATCCAATTCGCTAATGTACTTACTCACGATGGATGTTTTTCTATCAAAAAAAGGATGAGGAGTCCCGCACAAAATCATTTGCTAATAATAAAACATAATACGAACATTAGTATATTGTACTTAATACGTAAGTAAACAAGAAGAGAAATATGAGCTTACTGAAAATGTCGTGGGAAGATAGCATCTTATACTTGAAATGCCTATAAATTGCCTCTGAAAATAATTTAGCTTTGAGGCTTCTAGATTTATTACCTGTTGTTAAACAATAACTTCAATAAATTAATTTAATTAATTTAGCACGCAATTGAAATAAATGAAGTAGGTACTTACAACATCCATCAAATTTTGTCTAGGGCGTAAGCACTCAAAATCTCCACAAACTCTATGTTCATGATCAAAGTCAACAAGAAGCTCACTAAAATAATAATATGTTAAAAGATTCTTTACTAAATTGGAAGCATATGAAGGCTAAAATTGTAACAAGACATTTATTAATATTCTAGACACTACAAACCTTTTTGACAATGCTTTATTGAAAACATAATCAGCAACAAGAGATTGAAGTACATTGAATGATTGACCATCCACCACGTCTTCACGAATGGACATGGGGATTGACTAAAGCGAAAACAAGACATAATTATTACCTATATATGTTGAGTATCCAAAATAAGAACATGATATTAAACTATTTGTATTAAACCTCTGTGCTTGACGTTTTCCCATCTTCCTTAAATTGTGTACAAATGGGGAGACCTTGAATTTACTTGGTTTCCTCTCCCTTGATGTACGTGTTTTCATGACATGATCGGGATAACCACATAATGCTCGTAATGGTTCCTAATATGGAAATACCATTAATATACATCCATTTACTATGTAATGGTTAAGTAGTTGTAAAGAAAATATTTTTTTCTTTTGTATGATACATACCTTTCCATAATCTCTTCTACTCCTTTTGATTGGAAGTGGTAAAATATCTACATTTTCGTCTGGAATGATATGCACTTCAATTGATGTAGCACATGCATCTTCATTCTTTCCATTCAAGTCCTCAGTGCATAACTTCTCAATTGACAAAGTGCGAACATAATGTTCATTTCCATTCTTATTGTCCTTATCTTCCAAGCTTCTCTCGCATGAGAGAATGTCATTCTTCATTCCCTCCTCATGCATTCTCAAAGGTTTTCCACTTGATCCAACGAAGAGACCTTTCAATGTAGTATATTTCTCCTCAAATTCAGTCAAAACTTTGTCACACCTACTACTTGCACCATGACACAAATCAATTAGATGTGTCTTTAATTGTTCAAAGGTTTTATCCATCTCCATTAAGCTCCGACCGTGTTCCTAGTGATATATAGGAACTTCATTAATAACATAATAATACAAGGGTTCACTACTAATATTGATACTCACGATGAATATTGTAAAACGTACTCGTTTAATAACATCTTTATTTGGATTGATTTCAAATTTATGCTCCTCATCATTCTCCCTCTCCATTGTCATCACATTTCTATCAACACAATCCCTTATCTCATTTTGTATCACCCATATTTTGACCTACAATATATTCATCAAAATATAACACATATCAAATTAAAAATCACTAAAAACTTAAACCAATATTAAAAGACTTTTGAAACTATAACTTACATTGTCATTTGCATATCCACCGACTTTTTTCAATCTTCGTTTCATGTCCAGTACTTCATCATCTCCCCAAGCAGTAATCCGAGGACAAGGTCGAGTATATAATGGTAGAAATTTCTCTTCGAACGATATATGCTCGTGGTAGAATAATTGCGCTTATATTTGACATACATATATAGTTAGTTAACAAATTTTATTATAACAAATTCGAAATTCACTCTAATGTCGATTAATTACAAGGACATTACCATTAAAAACAATAAGCAACCGCAAACCCCACTTTGTTGTTTCATCTTAAACTCTTCAATCCCATGCACAAGATAAGACAACACAAATTCAGCCCAATTCATCTTCTTTATTGAATCGATGTCTTCCACAAGATGTAAGAAAGAACGTTTCACAAAAAGCTTCATTGTTGGGCATAATAATGCACCCAACACAAATAATACAAAACGAACTTTGAAATCGTTTCCACCTTCTTTATCCTCCCTAATTTGATTTTCTAACATCACTAATGGCAATCGCCCTTTTTTATCACAATATTTTTTACATAAATCATTGTTATGGCTAACATCTTTGTTCATGCCAATCTTCAACCCTCTTGCCCTCAATCCCATAATAAATTCAACATCAACGAAGGATAATTTGATACAAGTATTATACAACTCTAACATATAAGTGTTTGGGTTGAAACTATTTATCAACCAAAGACATAACCCATGATCAATTTTCCTACATCTAAGTTGCAAAAGGCTACCAAAACCTATTTCTTCTATGGCTACTCTTTGCTTTGGTTCTAATTCTTCAATAACTCTAATCACTCGCTCGGGTGAGCATCGAGTCTGAAGATATAACTGAAAAAATACACAAACATCAAACATGTTTAAATTAATATAATTTCCAACAAATACATAAGTAATAAAATTAAATATTCATTACAAAAAAATTACCTTTGGAACCACACCCTTTTGAAGTGAATATTGTTTTGAACTTTCTTTGGATTTTGCCATGAAATCTTCTTTTTCTACTTTTGAAAGTTCATTCCACTTCTTGCCCAATTTTTTCCTCAACTACATTAATTGGTCACATACTTTAAATTCTAATTTTAAAATGTAATTATATTAGACACAACAATATTACTCCTTACATCATCATTTATCTTAACCCCTTTATCCTTCTCTTTCATCATGGCCAATTGATCGTTACTACAAAAAAATTTCAAACAAATTTAACTATAACAACCACAAAAAAATACATTGAAAAACATATTCTTTTACATGTTTCTATTTTTCCTTACTAGTAATGTATCCAAGCTCCAATAGGCCTCTTTGGATTTCGAACAACTTCAACAACATTGCGTTCACTCCTATAAATTAAATCAAATCATTTAAGTCAATTTTTATAATATGATTTCAAATATAATAAATCAAACATACTTTCACCACCACTACAAAATCCTCCCTAAATCTATTTACATTTTAAATGGTCACAAAATTAGCATATCAATTATTTTCAATCTCCAATTATGGATCTAACCACATTATTTTCATTAATGTCATCAATCCATAAATCTCACAAAAAGCATGAAATATAATGGCTACAATATTGTAAAACACATTATCAATACTCACATTTTTTTTCCTTGATATAGAACTCGGCAAATAAGTACAACACAACCACCTTTCGATTAACAACAAATTATGTCCTTTTTAGCTTTCTTTCTCTTAGTACTACATGTCTTCTTCTTCTTCTTCCAACTATGTCTTCAATTCGGGTCTTCAAACCACGAAATTTAAAAGCCGAAAACACCCCTTAAACAAAATATAAAATATGAACAAAATACAAGGGTTATGGATAGGAGGGGGGGAGCGGGAATATCGTACTCTTTACTTCAAAACCCGAAAAACCCCAAATATGAAAACTAAATATGGACATAATCAGAGGGGATACTAAAAAAGCCAGAACTCGAAAATATGTCCCCCGAAACAGCTACAATATCTCACCCGAAAACACCCAATAACACAAAAACATCCAACAATACACAAAGACAACTTAAAGCACCTGAAAATAATAGCCGATGGAGATGAGCAGAAAACACAAGTACCTGGAGAAGAGCCGAGTATGGAGAAGAGAGGAAAATAGAGGAAAATATGGGGAAACTCGGTAAAAAATGGAGAAAACAGAAACTCGACTGAAGATTAATGGTGAGAGGGGTCTCTATCTCCTTCTTCTGTGCTTTCTTTTCCCCATTTCTTCATTGTCTCGCATTTGCCTCTTACGTTTCTTCCGAAGATAGGATTTCTTTTTTTTTTTCTAGAGTAGACTCTGGTTTTTAGGTTGGTTTTGAGTTTATTCCAGAGTTGTTTGAGGTGGGTTTTGGAAGATGATGAGATTGTGAGTGAAGATTGAGAGAGGGTTGTGATTGTGGAAGCGGGCTGGTGATAATTTTGGCACTGGACACTCCTTGAATGAAAAGAGGAAAAAAAAGGAAACTCGACCCGGCTGTCGAGGATGAGTGGAGATCAGAGCACGGGGACACAACCGACTATGGAGGACAAGACGACCGCCTATGGAGGAGTGTGGAGATGAGAGCACAAGACACAGCCAACCATGGACCTATGGAGAAGTGTGGAGATGAGAGCACGAGACACAGCCAACCATGGAGGAGAAGAGCACGAGACACAGCCAACCATGGAGGAGAAGACGCTCGGCTATGGAGGAGAAGAGAGGGAAAAACGGGAAAAGAGGAACTGAGAGGTGGAGAGAACAGGTAGCAACAGGTAGCCAGTTTTTCTTTTTTCATTTTTTTCTTTTTCTTTTGAATGGCTGAGATTTAATATCTTTCATCCAATGGCTACAAAAAATCTGAGGTATGGTACCTCCCTCAGCACCATAGAATTTTCCTTTCAGAAATATAAAAAATTTACAACTCCTTTTTAACTGATTGATTATTATTTTGAAGAGAATTTTTTTTACATAATTTTATAGCTTAATAAATAAAATAATGCATTAATACAAATATTATATCCAACATTTATCAAAATCTAATAGATTTTAGAAAACATAAAAAAACTAATTAATTTATGTCTATTATTGAATTATTTTAATAAGAAGAATAATGAGTTTTCATTTTTATGAGAAAAAAATAGAAGCATGGTGAAAGTTTCATTGCTTTGAGATAATGTTCTCTCTCTCTCTCTCTCTCTCTTTCTTTTTAAAAAAAAAAATCTATATTTAAATGTTAAGAAACTTATTTTATTGAGTGATAACATCCTTTTTTAAATTTATACATATTATTTTATTTGTTATACTTCAGTTATATTTTTTGAACCCTAATCACACTTTTTGTATTCAAATCACTAATTTCATACCTCACACATTGTCACCTTCTTTGTATCTTAGTTACATCTTTTACACTTCAATTATATATTGTTTTACATGTAAGGCATATTTTTTGTGCACATATTGGTCATATTTTTTGTAGCTTAATATTTAGTTACATTTTTTTTTTATATCTTACTCACATTCTCTGTACCTTTATCATACTTTGTGTATCCTAGTCACATTTTCTATTTTTGGGTTATATTTTTCATACCTTAATACTTTAGTTGTGCTCTTTAGGCTATAATTTTCATACCTTAGTACTTTTGTAATGCCCCAAACCCAATTTAGGGGTAAAATCATAATTTAGAAATTATTAATAAATTAAAGTAATTTAATGAGGGTAAAAAGGTCTTTTCATATTAAAAACTCCTAGATATAAATTAGTTTTTTCCTACCTTCTCTATTCAGAAAACCCTTTTACATAGAGATCAGAAAGATCAGAGAGCATATGGCTGACGATTTGGAGGTTTAGGGTTTGAAGATCAATTTTTTAGGTAAGATTTTTAATCCTTAAATTAATATTTTATATTCGTTAATTAGTTTTGAACACTTTAGATATTCTTTGGAATATCACAATTTTGATTAGAGTTCATTTAATTAATTTATAGGCCAAAAAGATTAAAAATTTATGAACATAGTTTGATTTATTAATAGAGATCGACAGCTTTTGATTACTCAAATGAATAAATCTAGAAAAAAATAATAAATAAAAAAAATAAGAGTAGCGTGATTTTCTGGAATGGTGAAGAGAAAAAATGATAATAATGTAGATGTGTGTCGTGTAGCAAAGGGTTTAAAAGAAAAAAGAAAAAAAAAAAAACAAGGATGCATGTGGATGTCCAAGAAGGAAGAAACAAAAGAAGAAAAAAAAAGTTGTGTGGATCCCGCATTTCGGCTCATGCGTTTCCCACTCGATGGCGAGCTCGATTTTTATTTAAAAATGATTTTATTTATTCAAAAATGACTTGGAGTCGCCACTTATTTTTGTTTTATTTTTAAAGGGTAAACAAAATAAGAAAGAAAAACCCTAGTGTGACTCCTTATTTTGGAAAAGGCGGTCTGTGAAAAACCGGATCGAGTTCGAGGGTCAGGTTACTTATCGGGAAGGTACGGTAAAGACCGTAGCACCCCTCTAAGTCCCTAAAGTCGGGTCTCTACTAATAAAATGAAGCTAGTGTGGCAATGATGAAGAAAATCAATGAATACTCAAATCAAATCACGCACATATGAGTATCAGAGTATGCAATAGAAGATAACCAAAGTGGAAATGAGTGCGTACCTGAGCAGCGAGCCACTATGCGCTATCAAGAGAGAGGGTTAGTGCACAATAAAGAGTATAAACATAGGTCACATGTCACTAAATCGAGTACAAAATCATCAAAAGCACGCATGACACTCCACTCAAAATTCATTTTTATTTTAAAGAAATTTTATTTGATGCCCCCACCAAAGCCCGTTCATTTTTGCCTGAACCAAACCCGTAAATTCCATCATTAGGAATTACAAAATTTGATTCTTGCTTATTTTATAACATTTTTTTAAAAAAAGAAAGGAGGTGTGAAAATGGCTTGCCAGAAAGAAAGTGGCAACCAATTTTTATTAAAAATGAGATTTTGGAACCTAAAAAAAAACCCTAAGGATGGAAAATTCGATGACTTGAAATCATTTAAAAATCAGAAGTTGGAAAATCATTTCAAAACGGGGTTGGAAATTATTATTTGAAATCAAAAGGAAAAGAATTCTGGAGGGGTGGCACGTGGCTTAGAGGGTGGCCATGCATGCTAGGCTAGAAAGAGAGAATGGGTCATAAAGGTGCCACAAATACATCCCATTAGATATGACTTGGCAGCCACTCGTTTCCAATGTTCGTAGTCTGCAGTGAAATCTCCATGTGCTGCTCTGCCATAAACCCCAACCTGGGAACTCGTCAACCAGTATGGAGTTTTATCCAACCTTGCAGGCCATAGCTCTGGCCATTGAGAGCCGCGTTTCAATGTATCAGCTGACACTTTGTGCATACATGCTCGCAATGGGACATTCCAGGCAGCATTTGCATCTTCTAAATCAGCACAGATTCGAGGTTCATTTTCGTGACAACCGCAGGCTTCTCAAGTCTATCGTTTCCAACCACTGGTTCAACAACCTTGTTGCCTCTACCAACAGCAAGAATGCCAGACTATGGAGGGTTTATAATTGTACAGAAGTGATCAACAGGAAGCATCCCCAGGTTTGAATGCTGAAAATTCCTCTTTGAAATTCATTGGGCTTCTTTTTTTCTGAGATGACCTTCCCTAACGTCACAAACATGTCTTTCATCTTCAACAGCCCCCGTCAGTAATGAGGAAAATGAGAGGCATCGAACCACCAGTTTTAGTGAGCATCTCTATTACCTGACTTAGAGGATTCAAAATGTTTGTTCCACTCTCTGCAGAGCATGACTCTAGGAAAGCAACACTGCTGACATCAAGATCATATCCACGAGTTTCTGTAGAACTCAAGATCAAAGAATTTTTCCATTGCCTCTTTCTTCTCTGATATAGCAACATAAAGGAATGCTACGGAAAAATTGGTCCTTGCGAAAGTAACCTTAAGCAAGCCCATAGGTACTAGGTCTGCATGTTCGCTTCCAGAAATATCTAAAGATGACAACTCTCTACCAATAAAAGCAAGTGCAAGATCCACAGGCTGCTGATCTTTCTCCCCAGAGCACAGCAAGTTTGATCAGCCCTCTTCAGACACAACAAACTTAGCTAAATTCCTTTGAAAGAGTGCCTGATGACTAACAACTTCCTTCATTTCAGTCTGGTGAGGGAACCACAGAAATACCGAAACAGTGGATGGCAAGGCAGTCCTATACGGAACCTGAGACACCACGAACAAAACCAACAATAACAAAACCACAAAGGTCTTCATTTTTACCACAGCAGCTTAGGAGTTGGATCCATAAGAATGGATTTCGATGACTTTCTTCTCCTAAGGCTTCCTTATTTGCGTACAAACTGATAATGAGACACGTCAAAAGAAAGAAGATCGATCTATGATAACTCTACTGCTAACCGAATCAACGAATCACCCACTTCCCTGTTTTTTTTTATTCTTGAATTTCTTCAAGGTCACTGATCTGGCAAGCTTGCTAAGACCTCCGTGTAACTCAGCTGTTTTCGTCTCGCGAATATTCGGTTTGAAAACAATGCCCTTTAACCGCCTGGTGCAATTCATGGCAGCCATCACATTCCTGGTGTCGGGTACATGAACGCACTTTTGGCATGCTGAGAAGTCGTCATTATTCCCATGCCAGCCAGTTGAATTGTCTCTAAATTTAGACACAGACAAGCGTTCCCGTGCTGATCGCGACAAATTCTATGTTCCCATATCTATTTTTCTGATTTTCGAATCATTTCATTTCCCTCTCTCTCTTCCATGCATGCAGTCGAATGAGGGACCAAATGAGTAGGGTTCCAAAGCTAACTATAGCTTACATACGAATATGAATGGTTGAGTCGGTGAGTGGGGTAGTGAGGGAAATGGATTGAAAGTAGGTGGTGGACCAGTCAATGAGAAAAGGAGGAGTTGGTGGTGTCATTCAAGAATGGCATGGATGATGAGAAGTGTAACGTGAAAGATGGGTTAGTGAGGATTTTCATGCATGAGGAAAAGTAAGAATTTGGGCTTTTAAGGGAGGCTCTGGGGAAATTTTGAATGGTCAGGTATGATGTAAGAAGTGGGCAGAGATTAACAAACAGGGTAGGAGAGAATGAAGTATGATGTGGGGATGTGATGATGGATGTTGATGATAGGTATGGTGGATGTCGCAGCTGAGTTTGGTAGTGAGGTGGACTCACGACCAATGGGGGATCAACACGCAATTGATTACTTAGCCTCTCAATCATTCTCATATCAGCTGGAATTTTGTATCCCACATTAACTTCTACAATATCCCTTGGAACAAGATCTGACACGGGTAGTGTGGGGAAAATACCATTTCGCAGCACAGTTGCAATATCAGCTTGGTAGGCACTTGGTTGAATTGAGAAGGCAGCGCAGCATCAGCTTGTTGCTGTAATGGCAGCGAGGGAGAAACAGAGTGAAGAGGTGATGCAAGAACATGGGACTGTCGAGCTTGCATTGGCATGTTAATCAGTCTTTGCTGAATCAATAAGTAACAAACGTGGACCAGACCATGAAGCCTCTGCTACTGATTTCTTGCCATAATCAACAGAAAGACGCTCTAAAAGCAGTGAACCAAGCCCAGAGCCAATACCATCACCAACAGCATTGAAAATAAGGAAGCCTTGGAGACCAGTACAAATGTCAGCCAATTTTTGGATCCGGTCCAAGCATAGATCGACTATCTCCTTCCCAATGGTGTAGTAGCCACGGGTAAAGTTATTGGCAGCATTTGCCTTGCCACTTAGAAGCCAAAACTCCGTCACTTCGATAATCACGAGGAGAGTACAATAATTGGACCTTTGAAGGGGCAAAACCAAGCATGCTGAACTACTGGATGATCAGACGACTAACTTTCAATCTCTGGATATTTCTCAAAGCTTAGATATCATCCTGTTTCCCCTTAAATTCGAGGAATTCTCCTAAGACATAATTATTACCTTTAAGTTCCAGCTTATCCCACATTGGAGCAGTGCTGAGCACACAATTAAGCCTCTGATGTATTGATTCCTGCATTTCTTTCTTTCCAGCCCTTAGACCACCCTTAAACCAACCAGAAAATAAGCTCTTTGCTTCATATAAGCTGCTGAGAGTTCAGGGATTTGATATCTTGATGGACAATGAATCTACACTCAAACCAGTCATGATGTTTTTATCAATATAGAACACAAAACCAAATACTTGAAACCCATGAACTTCATCGGCCACATCTGAGCACTTCTTCTTCCCATGCTTCCAAATGAAGAGTGCTAGCAGGTATTCTGATGGCTGAAAGCCCCACAGGAGTTGGCTAACTGAGAACAACACCCTGAGTCTTGATTGATAGCGGACCACGTTCAAAGACTTCTTCTAAGACCCATTCAGGTGCAGAAAAATCCCCCGTATCAGGAAACACACTCCACAAAAACATCTTCTGGTCCCAAGCTTTAGGAACCATGCCCATATGAAACCACAAGCTCATGCTGGGCCAAAACCCTTCTCCTTGAGGGTATGAATGGCCATCGAGAACATAATATGAACAGCAAGGGAGCAAGCACAAAAACAGAGCATTCAAATGAACTTCCAAAAAAAATGATTACATGAGCCTCATCTTATATTGAAGTCAGAAGGTTCACGTATAGGTGGGAAAACCAGGTAGAAACAGGATCCAAATATATGACTTGGACACCCAATGGAGAGACAAAAAAGGAATCGCATCCCTCTTAAATAAATTTCAGATGAAGAACAATGCACATACTATTTATAACACTGTCACAACAATATCAAGAGAAACGACTGCAATAAGTGGTCCAGAAAACGCACCTGAAAAGGCTTCCCTCCAGCTGAAATGAGCAAGGAGATTGTTGTGTTTCTCCTTTCCTCTACCAGTCGCCCCCACTAGAAAGAGCTCCTCTAGCCCCCCCAGGGATCCTCTCTGAAGCTCACACCAAATATCTCTCTCTCACAGCTAAACGAATACCCTTCCTGAAGCTCAAGGACCTCCACGAATCCTCACCCGCAAGCTCCTCTCCCGTTTTCTTCCTGAAAAACTCCCCCCAAAATATCTCCTCCCCACCCAGCTGAAAAAAAAAAAAAAGCACCCTCTGAAAAACACCCCCTGAAAAGCACCCCGGTCCCTGCTCTCCCAAAAGCTCTCCCCCAGCTTGCTGAAAAAGTCTCCTTCTCTCTGGAAAAAGCCACCTGAAAAGCACCCCCCCTGCAAGAGACGCTCCCCTCATAACAGACTCTGAATCCTCTGCATCCTCCCATACATGTTGCCCTCTCATTCATCCATCAACTCCACTATTGTGATTCTCTAGCAGCCAGTCATGAAGCAACACGTGGCTTTCAAGGAGCCCTCTAGCTGGCAAGTGAGCTGCACAAAATGAGAGAAAAAAATGTGCCCCTAATGGGGGTCTACAAGTTGTTATTATTATTATAATAATAATGGGTGTATTTGGTGGCTTGGAGTAATGGTGTTGTGGTTAAGTGACCGTTGGATTATAGAAACAATAATAATAATAATAATAATAATAGTTTCTTATATGGGTTTTAATTTAATTTAAGTATATAAAGAAATAAATAGTGAGGGTAAGATTAGGAAAGAAAATGAATTTTACAATAATTTGAAAACTCAGTAAATTAATTTATTATTGTTTAGTAAGTTGAAAATAATATTGGGTAGTAATAATATTAGCATGAGAAATTAATTAGGATCCCTAATACTAAATAAAATATTTTTAGGATTGTCAAATTTTTACCTTTAGATAATTGTGTATGATATTATGTTAGGTGATGAGCAAATTCGTCAAGCTAAATACTTCAACTTTTTAAGCGCTTCTTCAAGGTAAGGGAAATTAATGCAGATTTTTATAAAATAAAACAATTTCCTTTTTATATTGCATTTTGAAATGTGTAAAAATATTATTTTTATCTTTTCGCATGGATCAAATATGTGTTTTGTATGGAAAGTATATTTGAGAATCTTCTTTATTTATGAAAAATGAAAATTTTTGGAGATATGATATTTTGTTTTGCAAGTTTGAATTATTGAAATAAAGTGTTTGACTCTGGTTCCTATGGCCCTAGTCAATGGGTTAGAATTGTTGACATTTTTATGGCCCTAGTCAACGGGTTATAATTGTTGACATATTATGCTCTAATCAACAGGTTATAATAGTTGATATTATATGACCCTAGTCAATGGGTTATAATAGTTGACCTTATGGCCCTAGTCAACGGGTTATAATTGTTGACATTTGGTTTTGTTCACCTTAAATGGAACAAATTTGAAACTAGTTACTCAATTGTGAAGTCCCACCTAATTGGGCACCATTTGTCATATGATAACCAGAGTAAAGATATTTTGAATGTATTCGATTTGGTTTTGATGAGAAATTGTTTTGAAAAGGATATGAGAAAGTTTTTTTGAAAAGTTTGAATGTATTAGTATTTTGAACTCAAATGTTTTTATGAAAATAAGTATATATTATATCTCCTATTTGTAAGCATGATTGAAAATGTTTAATCCATGAAACTGTATTAATGTTCCTTATTGAGCTTTGAGCTCATCCCCCTTTGTTGATAATCTTTCAGGTAACCTCAGTTCGAGCGAGTGACTATTAGGAGGGAAATTTGGCTTTATTATGTCATTTGTTTAAACTCTCTTTATTTTGGACATTATTTAGATGTTAAAACTTAATTCTCCTTTGAATTATTTTGAGTTTGGAGTTATTTGGACAATAACACTTTGGTTGATGTATTAGTTTTTTTTTTTTTTTAAGTTGATACTTGGAGATTTTATAATTTTGTCTTACTACTCTGAATAGGAATTTGGTAATTGGTAAATTTTCAGTTACAATACGAATGTTTGTGTCGTTTCCACTTTGAGCCTTTAGGCTTGAGGTGTAAAATAACCGTCATGCCCTTGAAGTGGGTTTTAGGGCGTGATAGAGTGGTATCAGTGCACTAGGTTATGATCTTGTTGGGAACTTGTTTTAGTTTACTTTGGGGATAAATGAGTGACACATTAGTTTAAGTTTTAGTTTCATCTTCTATAAATTCCTATTCTTCCTTATGAATCTAATTTGTCTAATTGGTTTTCTAGTGAATAATTTAGTTATACCTAATGCTTCATAGGATAGCATGACACTAAGAAGACCAACATATTCCAAAAACAGTAAGTCTAATAATGATGTACCTCCTCCACTTAAGGGTTTGCCTCCCATGAATGCAGAAGGACTTTATAGGTATCTTGAGACTTTAGCTAGTTTGGTTGAGCGTTAGGCTAGAGCTATTGAGACTCAAGCTCTTGGACAACCCTCATCTTCTAAGGGTAGCTCATTTGATGACTTTAAGAAGTTAGGTCATCCTTACTTTTTCTGGTACTTCAGACCCAACGGAAGTAGAAGCTTAGATTCTTAAGATAGAGAAATTCTTTGATGTTATAGATTGCTCTGAGGAGCAAAAAACCTCTTATGCAATATTTATGTTAGATAAAGAAGCAGATCATTGGTGGCATATGACCAAAAGGCTTTTAGAGGATCAGAGACCAATAGTTTGGAGACAGTTTAAGGTGGCATTTTACAAAAAATACTTCCTCGACGGTGTTAGATGACAAAAAGTAGGAGAGTTTGTTCGTTTGGAATAAGGGGATATAACGGTGGCCCAGTATGAAACTAAATTTACAGAGTTGACGTTTTGCTCCACAATTGATTGATACAGAGGAAGAAAAGGCAACAAAGTTTCAGGATGGATTGAAGCCTTATCTGAAGAACAAAACATTTATTTTGAAGCTTAGTGTCTATTCAAAGGTTGTAGATAGGGCCCTAATAATGGAAAAGGATAATAAAGAGCTTCAGTAGTATAGAGAGCAACAAAGGAAGAAGAGTAGGAGTGATAATGCCCATGATAACCAAGCACCAAAAAGGTTTGTTTCAATTGTGAGTCAAATAAAAGGGGAAGTAGTGCAAAATTTAGATGTGACTTGTTCTATTTGCGGTAAGAAACATTGGGGTAAACCTTGCTATAAAGAGTCTAGAGCTTGCTTTGGTTGTGGGAAGCATGGACATATGATTCGGGATTGTCCAGAGAATAAGAAGTTTATAATTGGGAAGCCTAAAGAGGAAAATAAGTAGGATAAACAGAAACCTAGAATCCAAGGGCGGATGTTTGCTATGACTCATCACGATGCTCAAGCCACTTCTGATGTGGCGACAGGTACTATTCGAATTTACACTTTATTGCTAGAGCCTTGATTGACCTAAACTCAACACACTCTTTGTTTCAATAAATTTTGTTGGTTTGTTGGGTATGCTTGTTGGTAACCTAAACTTTGATTTGATTGTTGCTATTCCTATGGGACATTCTATTGTTGATAGTATAATGTTTGGAGATTGTCTTATGATGACTAGTCATATGGAGATGTTAGTTGACTTAGTACTTCTTGACCTTTAGGATTTTGATGTGATTTTGGAGATGGATTGGTTAGTTTCCTTCTATGTCTTTATTAATTATTTTGGTTAAAGGGTGATTTCCATATTCTTGACCAATATAAGTTTATTTTTAAGGGAAATCATGTGGTTAGACCATTGTGTAAGATATTGGCTTTATGGGCTAGTTCCTTGCTTAGGAAAGGTTGTTAAGGGTTTTATGCCTATGTGGTGCAAGATGGAAAAGATACTATGTTCTATTATTGTCCGATTGATAAAGGTCTAGTGAAACAATCTTAGTATTCGAGAGGTCACTTAGAAAGTAGATGAAAAGATAAGAGAAAAACATTTTCATTTATTTCAAGACTCATGTATGTCAAGTTTAGATGACTAAATTTCTGTTAAGGAGCGGAGGATGTAATGCCCCAAACCCAATTTAGGGGTAAAATCGTAATTTATAAATTATTAATTAATTAAAGTAATTTAATAAGGGTAAAAAGCTCTTTTCGATTTAAAAACCCTAGATATAAATTAGATTTTTCCTACCTTTACTATTCAGAAAACCCTTTTACACAGAGATCAGAAAGATCAGAGAGCATAGGGCTGACGATTTGGGGGTTTAGGGTTTGAAGATCAATTTTTCAAGTAAGATTTTTAATCCTTAAATTAATATTTTATATTCATTAATTAGTTTTGAACACTTTAGAAGATTCTTTGGAATATCTCAATTTTGATTAGAGTTCATTTAATTAATTTATAGGTCAAAAAGATTAAAAATTTATGAACATAGTTTGATTTATTAATGGAGATTGACAGATTTTGATTACTCAAATGAATAAATCTAGAAAAATAATAATAAATAAATAAAATAAGAGTAGCGTGATTTTCTAAAACGGTGAAGAGAAAAATAATAATAATAATAATAATGTAGATGTGTGCCGTGTAGTTAAGGGTGAAAAAAAACAAGGATGCGTGTGGACGTCCAGGAAGGAAGAAACAAAAGAAGAAAAAAAAAAGGTGTTACTATTATAATAATAATGGGTGTAGTTGGTGGCTTGGAGTAATGGTATTGCAGGGTCTTTGAAAGTAATAATAATTGTTAGAAAAATTGGGCTAATCCAACCTATGGCAATTACCCTAGAGGGGGAGGGGGATGAATAGGGTGATGGTCTCTTTTTCCAAATTCAAACTATGTGAATGCAAGAGATAATTATTTGCAAATATATAATAAAACAATATAAAAACAATTGCATATAAATTAAGAGAGTAGGAAAGAGAGAATGCAAATACAAGATTTTTATAGTGGTTCGGTGCAACCTGGCCTACGTCCACTCTTCAATCCCAAGCTTGGGGTTCCACTATTTCAAGGCTTCCAAACCAAGCCTTCAAGCTATACAATTGGATTATGGTTCCAATCCACCCTCTTGGACTTTTGGCTCCAAGCACCCTTTACAATTCTCAAGAGATACCCCACTCTTGAGAATCCCTAAGTGATACCTCACACTTAGATTCTTCCTCTCAAAGATTTACAAATAAATGATCTCACAAAATCATTTGTGATTTAGGACAACGTTGGAGAAGGATATCATTAATTTTGGTCAACTTTTAACCAATCAAAATTAAATTAGAATCGATTATATTGGTTTGATTTTATATCAGTTCTATTTGATTTCTTTTGTTTCAATCAAAAGTAGATTCATATGTTTGAAGAAAAAAAAAAACCTAACAACCAGAAAAACTTATCTTCACGTCAATTGACAAAAAAAATGATAATCCAAATTAAAACGTCATGCCAAAATATCCCATTGTAGCAATTATTTCAAATAGATATTCATAGCCCATAAAACTTGTTATTGTTGTTGTTGAGAGGTCAAATATAGTTCTTGGCACCATCATACAACATGATTGTGCCAAATGATTTGTTATTACATGTATATCAATAGATTAAAAAAAAAAATCAATGAAAAAAATAAGTACAGTCAGAAGAAAACATTTCAGAAATATAAAATATTTACAACTCCTTTTTAACTGATTAATTATTATTTTGAAGAGAATTTTTTTACATAATTTTATAACTTAATAAATAAAATAATGCATTAATACAAATATTATATCCAACATTTATCAAAATCTAATAGATTTTAGAAAACATAAAAAATTAATTAATTTATGTGTTGAATTATTTTAATAAGAAGAATAATGAATTTTCATTTTTACGAGAGAAAAAATATAAACATGGTGAAAGTTTATTGCTTTGAGATAATGTTCTCTCTCTCTCCTTTAAATTCTATATTTATATGTTAAGAAAATTATTTTATTGAATGATAACATTCTTTTTTAAATTTATACATATTATTTTATTTGTTATACTTCGATTATATTTTTTGAACCCTATTCACACTTTTTGTATTCAAATCACTAATTTCATACCTCACACATTGTCACCTTCTTTGTATCTTAATTACATCTTTTACACTTCGATTATATATTGTTTTGCATGTAAGGCATATTTTTTGTGCACGTATTGGTCATATTATTTGTAGCTTAATACTTAGTTACATTTTTTTTATATCTTACTCACATTCTCTTTACCTTTATCATATTCTATGTATCCTAGTCACATTCTTTATTTTTGGGTTATATTTTTCTTACCTTAATACTTTAGTTGTGCTCTTTAGGTTATAATTTTTATACCTTAGTACTTTAGTCCCACATTCCATCCTTAGTCACTTTTTTTATTCGTACTTCACCTTAATAATAGTTTTCATACCTAGTTCACATTATTTATACTAATGTCATTTATTTCTTTAATACCTTAGTTATACGTTTTCTACCCTAATTACATTCTTTGTATTTAGTCTACATCTTTCATATATTAATACCTTGATCATATTTTTTGTACATTAATACTTTAGTCATATTTTGTATATTTTGTAACTTTATCATATTCTTCATACTTAGATCACATTTTCTACTTAATACATGGTCACGGTTTTGTACATACTAATTAGAGCTTAAATATGCACTCCAATTGCACACAACGATTATGATTTATACAATATAATAAGTTCAAATCATCTAACTTAACTAAAATTGATGTTGTTAGGACATTATATTTTGCTTTTGTTGTTAGTAATTTTGTTCCTTTTCATTCTGGCTTAGGATCTTTTTAGACAAGGACTTACTCTTTATTGAAGATTTGAGATTGTCGTTTAATTAATCGGACCATCACAAGTAAGTCTGAAAAGGTTTGAGTGAAGACTAGTTAGTTTTTTGATGAGGTAAACTTGGATCATAAGTTTTAAAATTGAGCTAAAATGTCTTAATTAATTTTTTAAAAGTTGAAATTTTATTTGTTAAAAAAATTTTGTTTCCGACCCTCTAGGCTTGTGGGCCTATATATACCCTATCGAAATGTGTTTTAAGGTCAGATGCCCTTATTCAGAAAACACCCTAACTTGTGCTACCATCCCCAAAAGTTCTTTGAATGAACTTTGGGTTGTTAAAGAGACTTGCATCCCCTTAGAGGCCAAGGCAAATCCATTAGAGCATTTAAGGTGTTGGTTATGGATGTGAATCGTGATATAGGTACTAGGGAGTATGTCTTAGAGTAAATATTTAGGTAAAACTATGTACTATAATTTAATATAGTGGATTTTAGATTTGAGATCTTAAACCCCGTGGTTTTTTTTATCTCTATAACTAGTGTGAGGGTTTTCTATGTAAAAAAAAACTCTTGTCTCTTGAGTGTTGGATTGTTATTGATCATTCCTAATTTCTTACAAGGTTAATTGTGTTAAAAAAGATTAAGCATTCTTAAAGGTTTAATTGGATTCAAATTTTCAATTCTTATATTAAAATATTTGAAACAAACCCATTCACCCTCTTCTAGGTGTTACCCTATTGGAACAAATGTTTTTTTTTTTTTAATTGGTATAGGAATAGGCCTTTAAAAAAATATATTTTTTTTAACTATCTTGCTAATCTAGTATGGAACACAATCGAATGTGGGATCTTTCATTACTAGTCCATCATTTTTTTTATGGGGATAACTATCCTCATTTAACGACTGAAATGGAATTTTTCCTAAAAATGCAAGAAAAAATGGTCTAGAATGCAAGGAATTTGGATGAGGACTCCCATTGAAATTAGATGTCACTGAAAAATCAATTGGTGAATTAAAGCCTAAATAAGAGTAGGGTAAACTTGACAATGAGGGTAGTGAGGCTAATGCTCAGGTTCCCTACAACATATTTAATGGGGTTAGTACTAGTGAGTTTCGTAGGATTGCCACATGTAAACGTGTAGACTTGCTTATATTATTTGTAATATATTCATATTTTTCACTTATTCTAATAACATGCAATCATTTATTTGTTGTTACTATTATTATTATTATTATTATTATTATTATTTTCATTTTAATTCCTTTTGATATCATGGGAATAAGAAAAAGGAAAGATGCTAGGATAAAATCCTTTGAGTATGACATGATGTAACAAAATGGGATTTCACTAATACATCTATTATGTTTTTAGTTTCTACCATTCCATCCTCAATTGCATTAATTAGTTATTCAAGGATTTAGGTATCCATCACTTGTATTGTATATGTCTTAAGTGCTTTAGGAGTTACACAAAGATACAGGTTATAGGTTCCTTATAAGTTGATAAATTATTCATAATTGATGCATGGACTTAGACAATCCATCTGAGGCTATACTGCATTACCTCATAATTTGAGGAATAGCTTATTGTTAGAAAAAATTGTCTAATTCAACCTTAGGTAAAATCACCTTAGATGGAAGGGGTAAAATGGGTGATGGTTTTTTTTTTTTTTTTTCAAATTTCAATTATGTGAATGCAAGAGACAATTATATGCAAATATATAATAAAACAATATAAAAGCAATTGCATATAAAGTAAAAGATTAGGGAGAAAAGAATGCAAATACAAGATTTTTATAGTGGTTCAGTGCAACCCGACTTATGTCCACTCTCCTCTAGCTTTAATCCTAAGCTTGAGGTTCCACTAATTCGAGGTTTCCAACCTAAGCCTTCAAGCAATGCAATTGGATTATGGTTCCAATCAACCCTCTTGGACTTTTGGCTCCAAGCACCCTTTACAATCCTTAAGAAATACCTCACTCTTGACCAACCCTCAACTGATACCCCACACTTGAGAATCCTTAAGTGATACCTCACACTTAGACTTTTCTTCTTAAAGATTTACAAATGAAGATAAGAAAAAATCTCAAAAAAATCCTAGTACAAAACTTAAGCTCAAATGATACAAGATAAACTAGGATTGCATGGTGCACCAATGATATGCAAGTTTTAGAACAATGGTGCCACAAAAAACTCTCCCAATGCTCAAATATATTCAAGAAGGGTTTTGGAAGGTTAAACTATTGAAACAATGAAGATTGAAGCTTTTTTATAAAGGAGAAAAGCCAAACTAGTTGTTGGGGGTTCATTCGGTCGAGCTCTGGTTCGACCGGTTCACTAGCTGTTGACATTTAATACATGGTGGGTGATCATTGGACCTCGGCTACCTTTTGACCGTCCCTTGATTGGTACTCAACCGAATGAGATATAACCTCAATCGATCAAACAAGCATTCTGGAATAAAGAGAAGATTTTTGCATCATTTGACAGGTTGAGGAGTTAAACAAGTCGATTGGTTCCTTATTCAGTTCAACCATTTGAGTTTCTTTTGGCTCAACAACCATCTTTTTCAACTTAAAACCCTTTAAATAAGTTTGGAAAAACATTTGACACAAGGTTTCAAGGTTTAGTTGAAAATATGAAATCATTCAATTTTAAAAGATTTAAAACAAAATAAATCTTGGATGATTTTGGTACATAAGTAAAGAATGCAATGCATGAAAAACCTAGTGCACCAACAACCTTTAAAGATATCCTATGAAGCTTAGGTCTTGAAAAACACTTATCTTTTAGGCCTTCTTCTTCTTATTGATTTTCCTTTGACTTGATTTTGTCTTTGTGATTGCCACTTTGGAAATCATCTTGCCTAGTCACACTTGAAATATAATCATTAGTTTCAAACCTTGTTTTGTTATCATCAAAACCGAGATTAACCAAACCTTGGTCTAACACTTATCTTAGTTGTTAAGATGAGTTTTCCATGATGAATGTACTAGTGTGTATGGTTACACATTAATCTGGATCTATGGTAAATCATGACATTACTATTAGATACTCATAATATTACAAGCTACTATGATGCAGACTCTCAATCTTAAGAAAATATTGAGCTAATGTTGAGGTCTTCAAGGGTTTAACTTATGGACGAAACCTCAAGGTAGTCATATATTCCCAATTGATTGGGAATTGTTGATGAAGGCATATACTAGTAGATATTCTTAATAGAGGTACCATGATATCTCATAGAATTGAGATAATGTGTTGTCTTAGGTGATCTAAAGGACTTGCGATTATATAAACCGTGGTTGCAATAATTCCTTAAATATAATTTAACATATATCCTTTGTGGACTAAAGTAAATCAGTAGATTACAAAATAAGATGATCTAAGATTCAAGGATAGTAGGTAATCTTAAGAGGTTGATGTAGGAAACCTTGGATTACTTCATTTCCTTGCCCTGAATCTCATAGAGTGCATCCATCTATCCCTAGGGATCTCTAGATCTAATGCAACAAAACAAAATGGTAATAAAAACTAGTAATAACTATAAATCTAGAGATTTGAAATTCATACATGTGATTTGGATATTCCCAGATCAAAATCCATTCGATGAAGAACATGCTTGGAAAAACTAGAGTCCCTCCTCATGCAGCTGCCCATGTACGAGTCCCATGCGATTTCTGTGTAGGCGTCTCGTGCACTTCTCATGCATGCAACTTGTGCACGTCCAAGTGTTGTAGCCCTTCATCCAAGGATCTCTCGTACACCCAAGATATTCCACCCAATGATCGAACTATGATCTTGGCACTCCAAAGTGTGGGCTTTGGGAGGAAGAAGACTATGAGTCTCTCTCTCTTTTTGGAGGTGGAAGAAAACTCTCACCAAAAGTCATTAGGAAACCCTAAGGGGTATTTATAGGGTTGCACACTGGGCTTAAGTGACTTAAGCCTATCAAACCTTGGGTCACTTAATCTAGCCTAAAACAGGTCTTAATTGGTTAATTAACCACATAGGGTCATTTAATTAATCAATTAGCTCAATCCAGTGACCTTGTTCATTATCTCCCATGCAATATTGCGTAATTACCAAAATGTCTTTATGCACTAAAGCCAATCCAATTCTCATAAACCATGTCATCATGGAATATGAGCTTAGAGCGGGGACTACTAGGATCCATAGAAGTATTGGCTTCCTCAAAATCCAATTCTGAAGTTGATTCAACATTCCACTAAAGAGAAACAACTGTACTCCAGTAACCTATATAGATAACAACAAGACGAAGCTTGGGTATGTGACCTACTATCCACTACACATAGACTTCCCATGAACTAGTGTATGCAATCTAATAAGGTAGTGTTATAACCTACCAAGATTACCTCTTAAATCCTTGATTAACATATCCCACTTATTATGTGATCAAATGACATACTCTAGCTCTAAGGAGCATATGCCAAATTCCACTAGAGAAATTACTATGGTCACATATTTCATGATCAAATGTCCTTTGGATCACCCAAGGGGACACACTGTCTCAATCCCATGAGATATCATGGTGCCTCTATTGAGAATACCTGTTACCACCAACCTCCTACAGTAGTGACCCAATCCATAGGGATATATGACCACTTTAGGGTTTCACCAATAGGTCAAAGCCTCATGTTGATTTTGGCACAAGTTAAATATGCTCTCAAGGTTAAGAGTCCATGTAGTATAGTAGTTTCGTGAATCATGAAAATTGCTACCTTTTCATCATGATTCATCGTAGATCCTATCCAATATGCATCACATACACTAGTACAGTCACCATGGGAAACTCATCCTGACAGCTAAGAGAAGTCATTCCTCCTATTAGGAGGTGGTACACTATAGTCTCTACAGGATTTCCCAAATCCATGAATCGATCGATTGTGGACAATGTATCTACTTACAAGGAACCCATGACTTGTATCTTTTGTACAACTCCTAATGCATTCAAGTCGCGTACAATATAAGAGATATAGGTTGAATGCTCTAATCAATGTCAATACACCAAAAAGATAGCAAGGGGATAGTTAAGTCTAACTTTGTTACATCATGTCTTACTTTTAAGGGCTTAATCCCAACAAACTCCCACTAACCCCAAAAGTAGATTAAGTACCATAGAAAGAATCTACTTCACAGTCATATTCTCTATACTATCTCACAATTAGGTATCGCTTACTCTTTATGTGTTTCCTCTTCTAGTGGTACTTTAGTTCTTTAGATTATGCCATCGTCCCATTGTTATCGTATAATAGTATCTTAGACGATATAGATAAGAAAACTACCCATAAGAAAAAAAGGCTTCCTTTGTTGCTATAGAAGCAACAAAAACCACTAGACTTGGGAGAGTCCTCATTAGACTGAAAGTCCAATTCCTAGTACGAAAATAGTACCAACTCATCACAAAGATTCAAAAACATATAATTCCTCATTTTCCAAAGATACTTGAGTATATGCTTGACATCTGCTCAAAGCTCCAATATGGAAATGAACTAATTTCTACTCATTATTCCTATAATAAAGCAAATATCCGGTCTAGATCATACTATTGCATACTTAAGACTATCCATGGTAGAGTCATAGTATACCAGCTTAATGTGATATCTCTCCACAGATGTCTAAGGACATTGATCCTTAGAAAGATAACCCTAAACCCAAGGGATATATTGTGTCTTCCTTTAGATTTTCATCTAGAACTGAGTAGACTACCAGATCTTGACTAATAACAATATCCTTGCATCATATCCAACGAGTAAATTATCATCTACTTGCAAGATCTTAGAGCGAAACCACACTTCCCAGTGGCTTCTTGTACACACAAGGCTCTTTTAAATGAAAATGTTTGGTTGTTGTATCTTATAAATGAGACACATAGCAATAGATAGGAGTAATTTGATGAATTTGAGTATGACCATTGTTGAAAAGGTTTTCCATAGTTGAAACAAAGTTTCAAACTATAACCTTTAGTTATAGTCTTAGCTACATAAAACTCAAGCTTTCCATCTACTCTTGTGTTTCTCTTATAAACCAACTTACACTTATGAGTCTTATCCCTTTAGGTGCTTCTATAAGAGTCTAAGCGATGTTAGAATAGAAAGATTCTAAATACCTCTTCATAGCTCCTTGCCTTAAGTGAGCACAAACACTACTCACTGCTTTATCATAAGTTGTAGGATATAATCCTCCTACTACAATAAGGCATTGGTGTACTAGCAATCATATGATTAGTATGCCTTTAACTCTCTTGATCCATAGTATCCTAATGTAGGACTATCTTCTAATATATCCTTCAATTTATATCACTCTTTGCCTTATTCCTTATCATATAACCTTCATAAAAAAATTGACATTTGTGTCAACAAATGTCTTTTGATGATCCTGACTATAAAGGTGATAACCCAAGAATACTCTTGGATATCTTATAAACTGATATATCTCTTAAGAAGGAGAGGTATTACACAGTCTATAAGGCATATCCTCAAAAGAACTTGTAAGAAGATGAGAAATATATCCACGATATCACTATGTCTATCCAAGTTTGATATCTTCTTTCCACGTCTCCATTTTGTTATAAAGACCTTGGTGCTCATAACTAGGAAATAATCATGTGCTCCAATAAAAACAATCAAGCTTACTAGACATATCACCTTGATCTAATCAAAGTGACTTGGTATGTATACCCAATAGGTTATTAGATCCCCCTTAAATTCAAAGAATGTATCCAAGGCATCAGATTTTCTATGTACATATCCAAACATAGAGTAATCATCACTAAAAGTGATGAAATACCTATACCCCCCCTATACATGGACACTAAAAGTTCCATACATGTTAGTATGCAGTAACTCCAAACATTCCTTGGCTCTAGTCCTCTTAGTCATTTTACCACCTATACATGATTCATATACTAGAATATTTTTTGGAATCAAAGAGTCTAAACTTTACCAGTCTTTGAATCTTTTTTAGATTAATATGACTTAGGTCTAGATACCACATGTTTAATTAGTGCTAGGATTAATCTTGAGATTTGTCTATTCTCATCACTTGGCAAAGTGATAATGGAATACATATAAAATAAGAAGATATTACCTCCCACTAACTTGCATAACTAACCTTGCATTTGAATCTAAGGTAAGTATAATCCCATCATTTAACCTTCTTACTTGTTGAATATCCTATAAGGATTTATAGATAGTGAGCTTTAAATCTACCCACCATAAATGGTGAAATCCACCACTAAATATTAAACAATGAGAAAATCTTGTATACTTTCCTTTTTCCTTTAGGTAAACTGGGCATTCCTTTTTTAGTGTTTGAAAAGATCACAAAGGAATCATTTGCCCCTGAGTTTGCTCTCTTATTCATTTTCTTGAACTTTCCTTATTTAGCATTTTTCTTTTTATTCTTGTAAGAAGAACCTAAAGAACCTTTGACTTCCATATGAACACCCTATAATCTTTGAGAATCCCCTTAGCCAACTCGAAGGAAAATGACAAGGTCTCTAAGATTATATGAATACTAGTGTTCATAATAATCTTAAGAGTAGCTTGTCAAAGTCAACCTATCTTTATCACCAAATAACAAATGCAAACTAGAAAGTGAATATCAAATTCTCTAGTAATAGACATGTGTTGCTATTGCAACACTTTATCCAAAGATCTAAGTATTAGACACTTGGTCTTCTGATCTATCTAATGCCACCTTGAAATACCACTATTTTCTTTTGCTAGGTTAGTTCATAAGCAATAAATATTTCTTCCTAAACTAGCTTCTATGCAATTAATTACTATATCCACAATAAAATTAGTCCAATTGATTAGTTGGGCTTGGTCTATTGTAAGAAAGAGAGTGATAATAAAATCAACATGATATTTGTAAAAAAGAATATAATTAAGCATATGACATAATTAATCGTTCAAGGCATTTGGTAGTTAATTTAGCAAAAATGTAATGTTTTCAACTACATATCCTTTTGCAAGGTATCCTAGTATCATAAGAATCAAGCCTATGGTGGGCAGGTCATGACCTTATTATTAGTTAGAGACCCTCTTAGATTGATCTCACTGCCTTAACCATGAAGATATCTAAAGGCAAGATCAACATACCTTTTATTTGGCCCATGGACTATGCAAGTGGGACCGCGGTGGACGATTTGATCATTTCATAACCAATGATAAGTGTATAACTATTGTCCTTGAACTATCAATGTCACCAAGTAATGAACCCCACAAGTGGGATGGCTACTCCCATTACAGACATGTCTAGTCTCATCCTAATGGAGAGTTCATATCCCTTGATTCCTAGGGTCGAACCTGTCGATAGGGTGGTGATGAACCCAAATCAAAAGATATTTGTGAACGTCAACAAAGTCAATATCTAATAAGCCAATTTACCTGTGAAAATGATTTCACACATTGCACACAGGATAAAGACCATGGCTCTAGAAGAGTTGGTCCAAGCATATGAGCTATTGGGAAGCCCTATAAAGGAAGAAAACGAACAATGGAACCATATAACGAGGAGTTACTTTCAGGAAGTTTTGAATCTATGAGTATAGGAACTCAATTTAGTGACTCCTCGAATGAGGCTAACGTCTACCTTCCTCATGTGATGAGTTATGGTCAACCTTAAAGTTCAACCAATGAAGAGTATGGTATGTCCCGTTGCTCCCCTTCCACACAAATGTCATACCAAGTTCCATATCAGATGGAAGGAGAATTTGACATTAACACATGGTTGAACTTTGAGTATCCTATCCATGTAGACGCAGTGGGCAAGACTCAAGAGATATATGCATGGCATGTTAGAATTTTTAACCAATATTATCGAGGCTCATTGAGTTGGTACCAATATTTTCTCCAATAGCAAGACTGGGTTCCTTCATCTACCAATCCCATTGAACCACATCGATTCTCATTTTGGTACTAAAAGGACATTGCAATGTAATGTGTACAAATTATTGATATTTAAGAAATGAAGTAATTTATGTGACTTCACAATGAGTGTACAATTACAAAATTAACATTTCTTATATATCGACATGATATAATTACATCTAATATCGTAAATTATATTATATATATATATATATATATATATAATTCTTCAATAAAACAACTTTAAAATTTCTATTATACTTCTAATTATATTATTATGAGGTTTTTCTTACATTTCCATGAGTTTTTAACAATTTTAGGCCTACCAATTTTTTTTTCCAATATATTCGCAACATCGAAGTATCGATGTATCTGTGATTATCGATATTTTTATCCTTGTCAACAAGTTGGAGATTAGATCTTCAAAATAATCAAAGATCATTGAGAGAAAATACTACTGTGACATCCACTTCATGCAGTAGGTACTTAATTTTCAAAAGTTTTTACTTTGATTTTATTTAATTTTCTCTTACAAAATACTACATCTACATAATTTTATTGTAGCATACTTCTTGAATCCAAGGTTTCAAAATAGGCATGGAGTTGGTAGTGATCCAAATTTAATTCAAGCAGTTCATGACGTATTTGCTCAATTATATCCGAATGTTGAATCAATTGGTCAATTTTGGAAATGAGGTAAATAAAAAACTCTTATTTTACTCAATCTAATTAAACAATAATTTCATTCATCATTTTATTTGAATATTTACAAACAAATATGATATTAACAAATTAAATGTTGAATAGATAACTTATGTTTTTTCGAGATGCAAAGAGAGGATTCGGTGATCGAGTAGTGGTTGCATCAAGGTTAACCATGGTGCCCGGTTAGTTCTCTTTCTTAATAGAAAACAAATATTGATTATCATTATTGTAAATTCATCACATAAGTATTTATATAATTATGAATTTGGTTGCAGCTAAATGGTGGTCCATGTACAAGAATCAAACACCTACATTGAGGAAATTAGCCATTAAAGTTCTCTCACAAACTGCATCATTTTCAACTTGTGAGAGAAATTGAAGTACATTTACTCTCATCCACACAAAGCAATCAAATTGTTTGGCTTACTCTCGACTAGAGCAATTAGTTTTTTTGTTACTATAATATGAAGCTAAGGTTACGCAATATGGAGGCAGAAAATGATCGAGTAGCTAAGAAGGATTACCCTGATCTTCTTGACATTTCAGCCGAGATAGGTGAAAAAGAAGATAATTAGTTGTTCCAATGGGTTAAGCCTATATACTTAGATAATGAAATTGGTAATCCTGATCCACAAATTATCTATATAATAAGGAGTTACTTTCAGGAAGTTTTGAATTTATGAGTATAAGGACTCAATTTAGTGGCTCCTTGAATGAGGCTAACGTCTACCCTCATTATGTGATGAGTTATGGTCAACCTTTAAGTTCAACTGATGGAGAGTATGGTATGTCGAGTTTCTCCCATACTGCATAAATGTCATACCAAGTTCTATATCAAGGAGGATTTAACATGAACACATGGGTAAACCTCGAGTATCGTATCCATGTAAAGGTAGTGGGCAGGACTTAAGAGATATATGCATGGCATGTTAGAATTTTTAACCAATATTATCGAGGCTCAATGAGTTGGTACCAATATTGTCTCCAACAGCAAGACGGGGTTCCTTTATTTACCAATTCCATTGAACCACATCGGTCTCTATTTTGGTACTAAAGGGTCATTGCAATGTAATATGTACAAATTATCAATGTTTAATGAAATCAAGTCTTTCATGTAGCTTCATAATGAGTGTACAATTACAAAATTCACATTTCTTATCAACCGACATGATATAATTACATCTAATATCGCAAATCATATCATACATATATCAAATTCTTCAACAAAACAACTTTAAAATATTTATTATACATCTAATTACATTGCTAGGAGGTTTTTCTTACATTTCCATGAGTTTTAACCAATTTTTGACCTACTGAATTTTTTTTCCAAAATATCCGCTGAAATATCTTCAATATATCCATCAAATCGAAGTACCGATATATATGTGATTACTGATATTTTCATCAATGGCTGTCATGCACTTTGTGCAGCCTTACTTCAATTGGTCATATCTCCCTTGTTTTAACTCCAAACTACAATATGTTTGAGGCATTGGATTCCTGAATTCCTAAACTTCAAAACCATAAATGGCTTAACCCAAGAAAATATTGGGAGGTAGTCCCAATTTTGTTTTTAATTTGACATCACTGTGTAACCATGGATTTTACAATAAGAACTTCTAAGAATCCTTATTTTTTTTTTAACCACTATTGAATCTAAAAATAAAAATAAAAATAAAAATCAAGATTCTTTCTTTTCTCTTTGATCACCATAGATGGATACAAAAAACTAAAATTTTTATAATAATAAAAATTCCTATGCTCCTATAATGGAGCTTAAAACCCATATATTAAAAAAAAAATTACAATCAAATAAAAATCTTATACCCCTTATGGGGTGTACAACCCAATCTAGAGAATGAAAAGGCATAGATGATTTCATGATTATAATAAATCAATCCAAATATATTGATATATTTAATTGAATGAATAAAAATATTTCATTCATTCATCCCTTAGGGCCATGGAATGAATAAAACAACCTTGCAAAACAAAGTTAGCACACCCTAGAACATATCTAGCATGCTAGAACCTAACCTGACTCTGATACCAATTGTTGGGAATCTCGGATTACTCCATCCTCATGCCTTGAATCGCATATGGTCCATGCAAATCTATATGTGGACCCCGTATTTCGCTCAATGCATTCCCACTCGATGGCATGACTCACTTTTTATTTATTTGGTAAAAAAAAATTGATTTTTAGAAAAAAACCTAGAGTCACCACTTATTTTTGTTTTATTTTTTAGGGGAAAACAAAATAAGAAAGAAAACCCTAAGTGTGACTCTTTATTTGGAAAATACGGTCTGTGAAAAACCAAACCTAGGTTCGAGAGTCAGGTTACTTATTGGGAAGGTACGATAAATACCATAGCACCCCTTTAAGTCTCTAAAAATGGGTGTCTACTAAATAAGGTGAAGTAAGTGTAGCAATTAATAAGGAAATCGATGGATACTAATGAAATGATCAAATAATAAAATGAATCATGCATAAAAATAAGTAAAATGGGAGTGAAATCATACCTTAGCATCAAATAATAGTGCGTTATCATGAAGACAAAGTTAGCTCAAGTATAAAATTATCACATGCATATCAAAGAGCAAGACAAAGATCAAGCAATATTCATTAAACATAACAGTTGGCAATCAGAAGAGAAACTCATATTTAGGGTCCCCACCAAAGCCCAATTTATTTTGCATGCCCACAAATTCCAATATTTTGGAATTATGAAAATTGTCTTCATGCTTATTAAAAATTAAGGAAAGCGGAAAATTATTTTAAAATCAAAGAAAATTTGTGAAAGTGTTTACCTGAAAGGAAATGTAGCAAGTTTATTAAAAAAAACCGGGATTTTTAGTGACTTAAAACCCTAATGAAGGATGAAAAGTGGTAGAATTAATATATATATATATATATATATATATATATATATATATATATATATATATTTGAAATCTGAAGTGGAATCAAAATTATTTGAAAATTGAAATCTTAAAAATTAAATTTAAAAAATGGAATTTTAAAAAATAATTGAAAATGGGAGTTTTGAAAATTGGAATTTTGGAAAATTATTTGAAAATTGGAGTTTTGAAAATTGGAATTTTAAAAAAATTGTTTGAGAATGGAAATTTTGAAATTTGGAATTTTGAAAAATTGTTTGAGAATGAAATTTTTAAAAATTATTTGAGAATTATTTTTTTAAAAATAATTTTGAAAATTAAAATTTTGGAAAATTATTTGAAATTTGGAATTTTGAAAAAATTGCTTGAGAATGGAAGTTTTGAAAATTAAATTTGAAAATGGGAGTTTTGGAAAATTATTTGAAAATGAAAGTTTTGAAAATTGGAATTTTGAAAATTTGTTTGAGAATGGAATTTTTAAAAATTATTTAAGAATTATTTGAGAATGGGATTGCTTAAAAATTAAATTTTTAAAAGATGAATTTTTTTTAACATCAAAAGATGAATTAAGAGAATGACACGTGGCTTGGGGAGTTATACTGGAAGATAGCCATGCATCGGTGAAAACCTGATCGCTCCTATCCCCATGCAAAGCCAACTCAACAATTCTAATGGATCTAGGAGCTCATAGACTTTCACGTGGCCATCTAAATATGCATTAACCATTTTCAAACTTGTTGATGAGGCTCCAAACTGGACATCTAGAACTTTGTTTGAACTACTACCAAAAACTTTTGCATAGTTTCCATTGAAGGGGTTGTGCATCTTCTACAACCTCCTTCCACAATGACAAAGTTCCATCAACACAAATGTTCCCAACTGCATCGCCATATTTTGGAAGGACTCAAGCCACTTTCACTATGCTATCCTTTTGCACCCTAGATCTGGAGGTGCAAGTAAAGGATGAAGATGTTGGGTCGATTGGATCAAAGATGGCCAATGTCACACCGACTGAGCCCGTTGCCAATCTTTCGCCACTATAGTTCCAAGAAGAGCATGTAGTGATTATGTGGGCATTGTGACATGGGATAAGCCGACAATGGGGGTTCTAGTGTTGTAAATAAGTTGAAAGAGGTGGGTATGGTTTTTTTTTTTGGGAGCGGGTGATGACCATGTGGGTTGTGTGGCTGTGTGGTGGTTGTGTGGGCTGTAACGGGATGATTAGGGATTGATGGTGATGCAAATGGGGAGTAGTTGGTGAAAATTGGTAGCTTTGGGACTAAAGTCAGGTGATGTTTGAGTGGTGGAATGAGTGGAAAAAGTAGTAAGAAAATTGGGTTTGGTGGGTTAGATGATGAGTGGAGCTGTAAGTGGTGGAAATGGTATGAATTTGGTGAATGTGAAGAATAGGAATTGGTGGGTATGAGAGGTGAACATGCATGCATAGTTCATGCATGCTTGGGATGATTGAGAAGAAGTTTGATGGAGAGTGAATGGTGGAGTTGTTGGGAAGAACGAGCCCAAATGTACCTTGTTTACCAGTCATAGCTAAAAGGCAGCTTCACACTAGGATTAATAGTTGGAGTGTGAAGCATTTTGTCGGTCCATTGAGCATTTCTCAATTGCATCATAGGGTGACCGACACATTAGGGTAGATTCTGCCCGGAAATGCACCAAAACAAGCTCTAAAAACAAGTCGAGTTTCCCACATGCTTTCTAACATGTTACGCTGCTTTGGCTTGGATACTCCCGGTACCTTTCCATCTTCAAGATCGGATTTAATGGCTTTCCGATGACTGAACCTCATAGAAACAAGCGATTTATTAGTCGGAATCAAGTTTTATACAGGATCTTTCCTCTCCGGTGTCCACGACGACCTTGAGATGGTGAACTCATCACTATCATTCATCCCCAAACCTTTTATATCTTTCTTCAAAAAGAAGAGTTCCCATTACATTCAAAGTTCCCAATTGAGGCTCTAATACCATACCAAGGGTAGGAACTTGCAAACTAACAACTTTGTACTCCATGTCCATTTCGGCACCTAGAAAAACTTCTATCTAAGCTAGGTTAAATCTTTTCTCAAGTTTCTTCATTGCTCATCTTGATCTTACATTGTAACTACCATTGATGGTTCAGCAATTAACCATTTCCCAGTAAAGTGATCAGCGCACCCTCTCTTTGTATTTCCAACTTTCTCTCTTTTCGAATAGGACTTGAAAAACAATAGCTGCTATTCAGAAATCAAGATGCATAGTGACTGGAATTTGGTGGACTTCTTCATTTCCCCAAGTCCCAACATATCCATTTTCCAGATCTTCCTCTTTTCTCCAAATAGCCGTTCTCCCCCCCTCCTTGAATCTGAATACTTCCTTTTCTAAAAATAACATCTACTGTTTTTTCCCAAAATCCCATCTTTTCCCCATGCCGAAACCCTTTGGAAACCTAGCTTCCCTTCTTTTCCTATGCAATTCAAATCTCATTTCATTTCCTCAAGTCCCAACATATCCCTTTTCCAATTCTCTATTTTTCTTTCTCTTTCATCACCTTTCTAATTCTGGTGCTCATGCCTAGTTGATTGCATGCATATGGAGAAGATGATGTGTACCCAAATGGTCATGCATAGCCATGCAAAGGTGGGACCCCGAAAAAACTTAGGCAATTGGTGAGGCCTAACTGAGGTGTAGTTCCAATAGTGAATCCATGTCACATGAATTTTTATTTTTTTTACCTAAATAAATAAGTAAATACTAAAAAAACATTTTGAAAAAAAAATGAAAATAAAATTTAAAAAAAAAGTAATAATAATAATAATAACAATAACAAAAGCAATTCTAATAGTGATAATAATAAAAATAAACAATGACTAAAAAAAGTAAATAAGAAAATGAATAAATAAATATAAGTACACGACACATATTCACAAAGGAGATCATGTAAGCTACGTAAGCCATGTAAGCCATACAAATGACTTAGGGGTGCTAGAGCAAGCCCTAAAGAACTCGACGTACCTAAATGGGCCAAGTGTGCATAATGGGCCAGGTGTGCCTAATGTGCTAAGTGTGCCCAATGGGCCTAAATAAGTCTAAAAAAATTGTCATAAATGTGTATCTAGTATACAGAATGACTTAAAGAGGTAAGATATATGAGTAACAATAGGCTTCCAAGAACTGCTATAAAGTACTGAAAGAGTACTTAATTAAGATATGTGCCAAAGGGACAAATGGAAGGTCTACACTATCATAGGCCCTCTAAATCTATCGTAGCAGGTAAACGGGTATTAAAAAATAGTACGGATACCACCAAAATCATAGATCTAGAGAATAAAGTCACATACTTTTGATCTGAATGTTCCTGGATTGATTCCAATCGATGTAGATAACTTCAAAGTCAATTGATCTCGTAAACACCATGATCTTTTTCCTGATAACTCTTCTTTATGTCTGGGCATTGAGATGGTGGAGATCTCAATGGTAGAGGCTAGGGTTCTCTTTGGACTATAGGGAGAAAATGGCAAGACATCGAAACGTTAACCCCTAAAGGGGTATTTATTGGTTTCCTGTTAAGTTTAAGTGACTTAAGCCCAATAGGCTTGGGTCACCTAATTTAACCCCAAAAAATATGATTAATTAACCATACAAGACCCTAATTAATCAATCAACCTAGTCTAGAGATACCAATCACTTATTCTTGTGCAACCTTGCATAATTACCAAAACGCCTTATACACAAAAGTAAACTAAAAACTCATCCAAGCCTCATAAACCGTATTATCAAGGAATATGAGCTTAGTGTTAGGATAGAGTTCTTAAAAGCATGATATGATGTAATAAATTTGGAATTCATTATTTATTTAATGATGCTCCAATTTCACTTTTATCTATATTTCTTCCATGTATTATAATTTATAAGCATTCTTACCTGTATCTTTTGCATTATACGTAACTTAGGTGCATTAGGAGTTGCATAGAAGATCTAAGTCATGGGTTTCTTGCAAATAGAGGACTTGTTCACAACCAATTCATGGGTCTAAGCAACCCATTAGAGGTTGTAGTGCACCATCTCCTAATTGAAGGGATGGCTAATCTTGGCTATTGGAATGGGTTTCCCATGGTGAGTGTACTAGTGTGTGTATAACCACACATTAGATAGGACCTATGGTGAGTCATGACCTGAGGTTATCAAGTAGTCATAACCTCACCAAGCTACTTCATCGTGTTGTCTCTCAACCTTGAGAGAATATTCAGTTTGTGATAAAGTTAGCTGTGACTTTGACTTACGAGTGAGATCTTAAGTTGATCTTATATTCCCTATGGATTGGGTCATTCTCAATAAGTATTCTCAATAAAGGCACCATGATATCTCTTAGGATTGAGACAGTGTGTCCCCTTGGATGATCCTAAGGAGGTGTGTTCATGGAAACTATAGCCATAGTAATTCCTTAAGTGGAACTTGACATAGGCTCTTTAAGGGCCTAGATATGTCAATTGAACACACAATAAGAGGATCTATGACTCAAGGATGGTAGAGGTAGTCATGAAAGGCTAATAACTTTCACCTTGTTAGACTATGGACATCAGTTAATGGGAAGACTGAACACAATGGATAATAAGTCACGAACCCAAGCACTTGGTATCTCATTGTTATTTACATAGGATATTAGAGTTCAGTTGATTCTTTATAGTAAGATATTGAATCAACTTTAGAATTGGATTCTGATGGAGTGAGTATTCCTATGGGTCCCTATGGTCCCTGCTCTGAGCTCATATACCTTGTTGACATGGATTATGAGGGTTAGATTGGATCTAGGTTCACTTTTGTGCATAAGGGCATTTTGGTAATTATGTAAGGTTGCATAGACGTAAGTGAACAAGGTCTCTGGATTGGGCTAATTGATTAATTAGTAAGCCATATTGGGTTAATTAATCAATTAGGACCCGTTTTGGGCTAGATTAAATTACCTAAACCCATGTAGACTCAAGTAACTTAAGCCCACTTAAGAACTCCAAAAATACCCCCTAAGGGTTAGGGTTTTCATAGCTTTTGTCTTCCACCATCTTTTCCTCCCCATCGGAAGCGTGCCAAGATCAAGGTTCAAGTCATCAGGTGGAAGATCATGGTGTTTACGAGATCTACTACAACTTTAGAGTTATCTACATCGATTAGAATTGATCCAAGAACATTCGGATCAAAGGTATGATTTGATTCTCTAGATCTATGTTTTCTATGGTATTCTTATTGTTTTCAATGTCTGTTTATCCTTTGCGATAGATTTAAAGAGTCTAGGATAGATTTGCATGCACCCTACACAATCCAAGGCATGGGAATGGAGTAATCCAAGCTTCCCAACAATGCCCCCAAGTTCTATGATGAATTTCCCAAAGCAAGATGAATGAATTTCTTTTATGTATTCTGATAAGTGACATGGTTGTTGGGATGACATTAGAGGCATTGATATTATATTGCTAAAGTCATTTTAACAATGCAATTATATCAATCAATTTATAGGCATTCAAATTAAATGTAATTTGCACAGTGACGGATCATAATCATGTCTTAATCCACTAGTATCAACAAGTATCTAATCTCTTATGGAGAGAATATTACCAATTGAGGCAAGTGAAATGGTCTTCAATTTGTTCAAATAATCCCTCATAGCTAAACCACCCTTCTGTAACTTTTTAATTCAAATCTAAATTGCATTAAACGAGCTTCGCTTTGAGCAACAAAATAATGAGTTAAGGCAACCCATATCTCATGAGAAATAGTGCATCCAACGATTGAGCCAAGAAGCCAAGAAACAATCACCATGTCTTGGCATTGCCACAATTCGTAATATGGGTTGAGAATGATCTAAGATGAACCTTCAACATAATTTGGATCTGGACAAATTTGAGGGGCACAAAAAAGAGTGCCTAAAGCAAAACCATCAAACCCTAATCCACAAATTGCAACATAGATCTATTGTTTTTAGAGGAGAAAGTTATCCTCATCAAACTTCATTGCAACTGGTTGTGTGGCTGGATTCACAACTTGAATCAATGAAGATGATATGAACTAGAGAGCATTGATATAGCCATTTTACTGGAAGATGATATTGAAGTGGAATCAATAGCAGAGGGATTTCCCACTGATGAAGAAATGTTGTGATCCCATGAAGAGGAAAGGGAGTTTGAGAGAAAATTTGGGTTGCCCCTTTTCTGTTCTGTTTTTTTCTCTGCTGTTATGCAAAAGAGATTTTCTATACCCACAGTCACACTTCCAACATGAGTATTTCTTCAATCCAAAAATAAATAAAACATGATTACACCAAAGAAAGAGACACCTCAGCACTCTCATTGCACAACCTTTATACTATGGTCTTTCTTTATTCAATTATTCATTATTCACCCGTTGCCTTCACTTTTTAGCCACTGTTTGTGATTGTGATTTTGTCTTAGACGACTACCCTTTTCATTCCATAAAGTTTCACTAAATAAAAAATGCATTATTTTCAAAGGAACAATCAATGTAAAAACAACAAAAGAACAAGGATCATTATGGGATAGTTCAATTAAAAACATTATTAACACTCCCCTCCAAACTCTTGCGATTTGAAATCTTGATCTTCAAACTCAAGGCATTGGAGGTCCAGATGGATGCCTAGTGCCAACAACATTCATACAAATATCAAGAGTAAACAGAGCTGAAGAGATCATCACTTTTAGGTAGTAAAAGTAGGAAGATCCCCAATTAAATATTCTGGCTTCTACTCATGCCGTACAAGCTTCAAATTTCTTCATGTAGGCTAGTTCACCCAGGGCCCAACCCCCAACCCCCATCCCACTAGAGCTGCCATTCCCATGTAAAAAGGATAAACTCAACACCACTGTGAGAGTCATTCTGCAATATCAACAATATCAACAGATGTGACACTAAAATTTGAAATGAAAATCTATTACACTTTTTCCCTACAAGAATAGGGATAGGTAAATGGAAAATATACAATCAATCTCTGATCAGGACTTGTTATATACAATGTCAACACCCAATTCTAATTTCTACCTCTCTCTTCAAGCAGCCAACATAACAAAATAGGGAGGAGATCAGACAGTTTCAAATATGTTCTATCGACAGTAAAAGTGAGCATCATCCTCAAAATCTGGAACTCCTAGCATGGCCAGTGCTAAGTGGCTTCTCATCTCACTTTTTGTTTGTAATTGGGCATAACAGTCAGTGACAAATCCATTCCCAGGGAAACCGGATTTCTTTCTGCTAGAGCAATTTGGTTCTCTTCCTCTTAGTATTACAACCACTTCATCAATGCTTGGCCTCCGAGATTCTTCACTATTAATGCAGGCAGCTGCAGCCTGAACCATTCTGCCTATTTGATTTGAGTTTTTTGGAGTGAGTTTGAGGCATGAATCAAGCAATTGCTCAATGGACTCTTGCTGCAAAAGTGGCTTTGCCTGCAAAAGAAGAGAACTTCTTAATTAATATTTCAACTTCCATAACTATAATGACTGGAAATATAGATATTGGAGTGGTTCCATCAGGATGTTAAGAGATTTGAAGTGAGTTGTGACTTGGAAGGAAAGGTTTGTTTGAGGTAGTGGTTCATAGCAGTTGGGTCACATTCTATTGATCAACTCAGTCCTGATCAGCTTAGCCCCACCATCTTATTGTGGCCCTCCTAGTCATCCACTTTGCCAGAATCTTTCCTATGGTTCTAATCTCAACTTTTGACGCCTTCAATGCAATTTCAAACTCTTATAGCATGGAGATTATGGGAAAATATAAAGAAAAACCTCAAAAAGAAGAACTAGATTGGATTCCTCTAGGAATCCCAAAAATGTAAATTAAAATTGAACATTAAGCAGGTTTTTAGATGAAAACACAAAATGGAACTGCCCTTAAAGGCCATAAATAATCTCCAATTATTAGAGAATTAGTGGCCTAGGGCCCAGTTGTTGCAGCAGAAAAATAAATCCCAAGGAAAAGTGGGTCAAATGCTATCAGATTCAGCACATGTAATCATGTTTGTAATGCTTGTGCGCTATTGTTGTGATTTATGAACAAAATCATAAGAGGCATGTGCCCAGCCTATTTCCCAGACTCCCTCAGTTCATGATTGCCATATTAAGAGAGTATCTTTTTGGAAGCATGATGGTAATGAGATTTATTCTTGAATCATTCCCACTATCTGTTTTACCAAACTTGCACTAATTCTGCAAAATTATGGTCAAACAAAAATACGTCTACTTGTGTTTGAAATACTACGAAGTACCAATATAAACTCATTTCAAGTGCTGTACCAAAAAAGAAATTACAAAGATTGCTGCATCCCCAAATAGCTCCGATAATATACATGTTATGCCTCAAACTCTAATTATCAAAATATAATGGCAGATAATAATAGTATGCACAACTAGCCTTGCAGTAAAAAGTTTTATGGCGACATAAAGTTTGCACTAATTCCCATCAAACCAAAGGAATTAATTTTATTGAACTGTAGGATAGAATCATATTACCCCACAGACAGCGATTGAATAACTAAGACTGTGTTATAAATTAGCAGATATGATGGTGTTCTGACCCTTGCCTAGAAAACTTTTCATTGATCTAAAGGTCATCTTATTGAATTAATAATGTTTTGGCTGTTTTTAGTTATCGTCAGGAATAAGCTAATAGAAACCCATTTATCCAACTATCACAAAGTCAATGGGATTGAAGGAAAAATGGAAGGAAAATTAGCATGATGACCTACCCACAAGACCAAGTTCTCTTCTCCGGGTGGCCTTCTTGCTTCAATTGGCTTTCGGCCAGTCAACAATTCCAACAGGACAACCCCAAAGGCATAGACATCAGTTTTATCAGATACTTTTCCATGCTGGAAATATTCAGGAGCCAAATAACTGCACAATTCATTTCAATTTAGCGACTGGAAGAAAAATGAGATAAAAAATGAACAGGCAATTTTTCATTCATTTACAGCAACTTTGATAAGATTTCTTCATATCATACCCAAATGTCCCTTTGACGGTCTTGCAAAGGAAAGGGACAGAAGGCGCAGGAGTCCATGTAGCCAATCCAAAATCACACAACTATAGAAATCAAATAAAATGTTAGACTAGAACAAAATAATATGTAAAGACTAGCTTGGGTATGAAATCTAATTCCAAACTATCATTCAAACTAGACAGAAATCCACTCAGAACAACTTTCTAACCTTGGGTATTTTCTTGGAAGAGAGGAGGATGTTTGAAGGTTTAATGTCTCTGTGAACAACACATCTATCTGTTCCACTGTGTAGATATGCCACGGACTCCGCAACTCCGACGGCAACCTTATACCTCACAGACCATGGAAGGGATGAATAACCCTTTACCCCTCTCTTCTTCTCTGCAAATGGGTATCAGAAATCAAACAAGTTCATCTAAGAAGACAAAACCCTAACAAAAGAACTTGAAACATACCATGCAAATGCCGCTCTAAGCTTCCACCGGAGACATATTTGTAGACTAAGAACAAGCCCTCCTCAGGATCAATACAAAACCCCACAAGTGGAACAATATTTGGGTTCTGAAGAGAGCTTGCAATCATTAATTCTCTACAAAACGCCTTTGCAGACTCTTTATCTTCCTTATCTAATCGCTTAATCGCCACTGCGGTCCTCAAAAACCCAACTCTCCCTCTGAAAACACAGCTCAATGCTCCTCTCCCCAAAACTCTGCCTACCGATTCAACAAGAAAAACCAATCAAAATTTTAATACATGAAACAAAAAGAAAAAACAAATGGTAAGCACGATTGCAACCCATCAGAATACCTTTGTTAAAATTTCGAGTGGCCGAAACAATTTCAGCATAGCCGAATCTAATCAATGTGTTGGCGACTGGAGAGATGCTCCTCTCCAATGACTCGATTCTTCGCCATTTCAGCTCATTGGACCGAGATTGGGTCAGCCCATTGTCCAAATTCACCATTAAAACGGTGGCAGCAGTGGAAGAACTCATATTCAAAGATTCGAGTTCAACCTGAGAACAGAAACTAAACCTGAACGACGAATGAACGGATTGAGGATCAGCATTTGAGAGCTCTGCACCACACCCACCAGACTCTGCCAGCAGCCATGCCTTGTTGTGCTCCAGACTGTTCTTCCCCTTGTCTCTCTGCATCTCACCCTTGCCCCCGGAGCTCCGGCGCCGGTTCACCGGATAAATACAACCCAACCCAAATTCCCAAACCATTTTCTTCAGCAAACTCTTGACTCTCAGCTCATCATGGTCACAGTAGTGGTCGTCAGCAGTTACAGAGGAAGCGTATGAAGCATTAGGGCCATCAAAAGCCTTCCTAGTGTCAGTGCAAGCGCCTTGGGAGCAACCCATTTGGAGCAGATCTCAATGACGACACAGAAACCCAGAAACCAAAAAGAAGATGCAAAAGTGAGAGAGAGAAAAAGAGAAAAAAGTGAAAACCTCCTCCTTTGCTTGCAGAGGAGGATAGAATTTCTAAACAGAAAGAAAAAGAGAGTGGGTGTCGGGTCTAGCACATGTAATTATATAAAAATGATGAGAAAAGCAACAAAAATTAGATAATGAGTGTGAAAATGAAGGAGATTTATGTGCGAATTTGCTGGGACCCCCTAACTCAAAAATTCAGGAAAACCCAGATGAATGAATCAGCCAAATGTCATTATTTTAGTACATATTTTGAAGGACAGAAAGAGCCGAGGGGAGATTCCTGATGTTAAGGCTCAACAACAACACCACAGCCGACACCCACACAGCCTCAAAAATTTAGAAAAGATAAAACAAAGCAGGACGAGACAGAGCTTGCGAGGGAAAGGGAAAGCGAAAGGGAAATAGAAAGAGCGTGGATTAATGGGATAATAATAATTAATGCCCAAAAATCGAAGCAAGGTGAGCTTGTGGTTTGGTGACCATCCAACACCTTCCAGCCCCAACAACCTGTGTTTCAAAGCCTAGCTGGGCTTTGTTCAAGCTTCACTGGCTCGTCTAGCCATCCCACATCCTTCATCGCTTCAGAGTTCAGACTAAAAAATTCTTCCTTTTAAAAGATATCTCCCTTCATTTTTCTCAAAAAAAAAATTAAAAAATTTATAGAACTATACTCCTCATAAAATTTGATTTTCATTTGTATCAACCTTTCAGAACTTCAAAAAAAATTAATACCCCTCCTATCCTTACACGTTATTCTCATTTTATTTAGAAGTAAGTAAAATTGACCCTATTTTTTATTATAAAAATATTTATTTAACATTAAATAAAATCTAAAATTTATTTCATTTCAAAAGCAATATTTGTAACCCACTCATATCACTGAGTTGAACCAAATTTGGTATTTTTGACATTTAATTTTTTATAAAAAATAAATTCAAAATATCTTAAATATATAAAAATATAAATTGCAGAATAGTGGAAATAAGGAAAAAAAAAAAACAAAATAAACATGTAATAATGGAAAAGAGAGACTAAATCCAATTTCATTGTATGTGTAGGATACTGATTTCCATGTATGTGAGATCCGTATGCATGCTGTTCTGATTTTCCCTTTCTTTAATTAAAAAAAGAAAAAAATCTTTTATCAAATGGGATTTGATTCTATGTATTTAGTATTTGCAATATTTTTATTTTTATAATTTATTAAAAGCCAAATAAAAATGGATTTTAGAGAATTTTAGAGAATTTAACATAAATAAGAAATTTAATAAATAATATTAAATAATTAACAATAATTTTTAAAATTTATATTTCACTCTAACATACTAATATGTAAAATAAAAACCATTATTGTAAATAAGTTTATATGCATTATTAAAATTGAAAAAATAAAATTATTTTCTAAAATAAATTAAAATGAAAACAAAATACTAAGGATTGGTTTTTAAAGATTTAATTTTTTTTTTCTTCAGATTTGAAAATGATTTTCTTAAAAGTAACCACACATCATATCCAACAAGGAGTTAAAAGAATAGGATGGAGCTATATTTTTTGCAGTTGATAATTATTAGGATCCCGTTGCAACAAGGCTTATTGTCGCCTCCAGAGGTGACAATTGGTAAAAAGGAGAAAAACGTTCAAAAGAAATTCAAATAAAACAGTTCATCCTTGATTTCTTAACCTCGACCCACGTGGAACAGAAGATGAAACAAACTTCAATCAAATTTCAACCTAAATCTTAAAAAAGAAATAGGTAATATAGATTGCATCAAAGGGTATTATTATTAAATGACAGATGCAAGGAGGAGCTGAAGCCAAGCTGGGCCAAATATAATTCAACTTGGGCGCACACCCATAACTAGAATCCACCAACGAATTAAGGTGCAGGTGTCTTCACCCAATTGGGTAATTATGAAAGTGGCTCCTCCACGTGTGCGGGAGAAATGTCGGTACCTAAATAGGACCCATCAAAGATTAGGGATGATTTTCAACTTTAGCAATCATACATATTTTTTTTAATAAGCCCAACATGATGGTACACCGCACACATTCTAGGGTGGTTGAAGTCCTTGGCACTAGTTTTTAGGGGCCTTTAAGCTCATTAACACAACCAAAAGAGAGTCATAATTAGAAAAATTCTCCTTTGATTGGAGATTTGAGGTCCAATGGGTCATTTCACATTCAAGAGCGAGCAAGCAAGCAAGCTTTTGTAGCAGTACAAACTACAAAGGAAAATAGGACCCACATGCCATTATCCAGAAAACCACACTTTATGAAATTGTCGAATGGGTGTAGCATCAATTCCATATCACCCATTGGTTGGTTGCTTGGTCACCTGCTGACATTACGGTTGCCCCAGCTCTACCACTCTTCTTTCCGGAGCCTGCTGATTTCGTCCTCCCAACGTCAATTTTGTTTAGTAAGAGCTATACCTACTAGCTATTTTATAACCATACTGAGAGAGTTTTTTAAACATCCTAGGTAGTTTTTGAAAGAATTCCCAATTTTACTAATTACAAGCTTAGGGTGGTTTTAACATGATTTCTTAGACTTGTTTTTAAAAACAAAAACAAGTTTAAGAAAATATAGTCAGATATACCCATATTTTCTTTTTGTTTTTAAAAATCGGTGAAAACAACTATATGTTCTCTAAAAATTATTTTCAAAGAACAATAGTCAAATAATATTTTTTTTTAAATAGTTTTCTATTTTTAAATCACACAAACAAAAACAGGCTTGTAATTTTTCCATATTTTAAAAATATATAAGAAGGAAAAATTCAAGCTTCACAGAGAAATTCCTATGTAATTAAAATTAGAATAAATTATCAATTATGCTTATATTTAGTAAAACTATTTTTAAAATATAATGTATAAATCTAACAGCACTATGTTAATAATTATTATTATTATTATTTCTTTACCATATTAAAAGCATGATATTAAAAATATAATTTTCTTATATTTGATTTTACTATGAAAAATACTAAAGCAAATTAAATATAATTAAAATTTTATATATTTTAAATTATTTAATTTTTTTACAAAGAAAATAAAAAATAAATTAAATGAATTTTAAATTACATATAAAAATAATTTATTGATTTTAAATTTATGTTTTATTTTCTATATCTCGAATTTTTCCTCAAATTTTATGAAATTCAAATACAGCATAATCCTTATTAGTCTTGGATTAAAAAGAAATTAGAAATTCTATCATGCAAGTGACTTGATAAAAATCTTTTTATTAATCTTATTCTCAATGAGAAAACATTTGAAAAGTTTTAATAGTTGACATCAACTTCTACCTTTTCTTCAATTTCATTGAGAAAATTATACCTAAACAAACTTATAGTTGAAATTATTATTTTTTATTTTGAGTAGATCCAAATCTCACGCATTATAAGCCTATTGAACAATGTATTTAAAATTTATGATTGAGTCCCATCTGCCCCCTACCACAAGTTATATTTGTCTCTTTCTAATTAGATGGACTCTTACCTAATTAATTAGATGGCCCCATTGTTAAATATACTTCCATTTATAGCTGTCTGATGCCAAATGCATTTATGTTTAAAATCCCACTGATTTGGTTAACTTTATTTTCATTAATATTATTTTATACTCTCCCAAAAATAGTATTACTTCATCTGATTTTGTTAGAATAAAAAATGATTTTAATGATCACCCTAAGTTTTTTTTTTTTTTTTTTAAATATTTTGATTCATTTTCTCATATATGAAATTTTTACGAAATTAAATTAAATTTATTTTGAAATTCATAGTAATTGTTAACTTCATATTCTAATTATTAATAAATAAATTAATTAATTAAAGAAATGTTCAAATAATTTGGTTGATGGAAGAATCATACTACTCCTATAAATCGAGGAATTTTTGTCCCTCTCTCAATTTTTACAATTCAATGAAAGTATTTATGCCTTCGTCATTAAGAAGTGTATAAAGGGAGAATAAAAGAACAAATATCAAAAGTAAAGAAGTACAATTACTTAAATAACTTTAAATTATATTAAAGTTAAAAGTATAGATCAAAAGATATGACTTTTCTCCTTGATTCTAAATAATGTTTTTTAAGTTTAATATTAAACATCGAATGACTTTTCAATAGATTTACCATAACAAATATTATTAAATAGACTCATACATGTAAAGATATTTGATAGAAAACTAAAATTAAGTTTGATGTGCCAAAAAAGGAATAAAAAATAAATAAAAAAAGAATAAAAGTGAGTTATAATTGTGAGAAGCTTTTTTTTTTTTATTCTCATTTATAATAAGTAGTTCAAAAAAAAAATTTTTTACTTTTATTTTATTTTCGATATTTCAAGCATGTAAAAGATCAATTTCATAAATCATTCATAATAATGTTTGATTCTCAAATTTTTTTTTTTTTTTAAAAAAAAGAGAAAAATAAAATAAAGAGGAAAAATAGAAAGAAAAAAGTGAAGAAAAATAAAAAATTTAAATTGTAGATTAATAAATTATTTTTATATATTATTTTATTATTATTTAAATTATTTTAACTATTTTATGTAAAGATTAAATAATTTTAAAATATATGAATTTTTAACTAATTTTAATAATATTTTATTTTTATTTATACTTTTCACAATAAAACTAAATATAAAAATCTATATTTCTTAACATTTTTTATTTTATGATTATTATTATTCAAATCAAATTTTCCTTTCTAGTCTTTGGACAAATTCACCGCTTGACATATACCATATTCCAAAAAAGAGGTCAAACGGTTCAACCTTTGAAAGGTGATCAACCAAGAAATTGAAATTTGAAAATCAAACCTTTCCTTGAAATTTTCCACAAATTCATTTGAATGAAAGGGAATTTGTTGTTAATTATACAATCAAATGTGCTTTGATCTTTTCCTTTCTTGGTGGAGCCTCAAAGTCAAAAAAAATGCAATGCCATTTGCCTATTTGTTTAATTTGATCAAGAAAAGGGAAAGTCATTGCGTGCATTCAAAGAAATCCAAAAAAAAAAAAAAAAATTATCATCAACTCATCTCATTTGAAATGAATAAATAAATAAAATATTAGTTTTAGGTAGTAAATATAATCTCCATAAATTAATAACCTCTATTTAATAATATTTTTTTGTTAGTCTCGACTTGGGTCAATGGACTGAATTATTAATTCAATAAATGTACAAGAAAAATACATTGTATACAAATCTGTATAGTTTTGTATAAGACATATTTGTTATATAAATTAATAATTTTCGAATATGTAATTACAGCTATATCTAGCGATATTATTTTTTCTTCAAATTAATGTTGAATTGGATCTTATTTTTAATTTTCCTAATTTAGAAAGAAGTTTTGGTGTGACTTCTTCTTTTATAATAAGAAACTATTAAATATAATATTGTATTTTAAAAAATATAAATATTTTTTTAGAAAAATAAGTAGATTCAAGAATTTTACTTATTTAAATAAAATATATGAAAAATAGTAATTCATAAAATGAAATATTTAATTCAATTAATTATAATAAAAAGGATATTAGGTACATTGGAAAAATAAGGAATGCCTTGATATTTATAATTTATTAATTAGTCCAAAAATTAGTACATTATTAATTTATGAATTAAATAATATTTATTTAATTAATAAAATTTCCTTAATCTAAGGCTATTAATTTATTGGGGTTCAAATATATTTGTTTTTTTTATTTGAAGTCTAAATAAGTTTGCATTTGTCTCACATTTAATACAAAAGAGTTATTTAAAGTTTAAACCTAAGATAATGTTAAAATTCATAATCTTAATTTTTGGTATTAAAAAAATCTAAAAATAAAACTTAACTTCAAAAAATAAATTATATTTAACAACTTTCTATTTTTGGCTAAGACTAAAGTGAAGATTTTTAAAAAGTAATATTGATATTAAATTTTTTTTATTAAACATAAAAGAGTTTTTGTATAAGTCAAAATAAGAATCAATATTTCTCTTTCATATTTAAATTATTTTTTAAGTCAAACAAAGAAGGTCTTATTAAAGTTAAAAAAAAAAAAGCCTCTACTTTTCAAAAATCAAACCAAACAAGGTCTTAAACGTCTAGAATCTCAATATTTTTATTAAGATAGATATAAGAACAAAGTATATTTGTAGTTACATCTTTCAATGCACATAAGACAGAGTAGTAAAAATGAAAAGAACTCATTTATTTTTTAATAAACATATATTTAATTTTTTAAAAATAAAAAATAGGTACGCCCATGATACCAAGCGGGCAAGTGTTTGGAGTATATGAAACAGCATCTACACGAGTAATGCATAAAAAAAGTTTCGATGTGGGATTATGAAATGGGGGGAGACACAGCAGATCAAGCACAAAAACAGGGAATCCGACGGGGCCATGCTTCACGCAACAGTCTGTCCATATTCCATGTGCTTCTCCTCCTCCTCCTCTCTCTCTCTCTTTCTCTTTCGCTTTTGACTTTGAAGCACATGCAGCTCTTGTACACAATTGCCTTTTTATCATTATTATTCTTCTTGAACAGTTTCACAATTTTCACGTACGTACGTCCAATAGTTATCTTGTCCTTTTCTCTAAATCATCAATGATTTGTAGGATATTAACATCCTAACCAGTTACTAAGGTCAATATTTTTGTTCCAGGATCACATTGGTCGTTTTTGAATCATACAATGTTGTCCATACTCTATATTTGCAGATTTTGTTATCTTATATATCTATAATACATATTTAATAAATTAATTTATTACTTAAGATTAGTAAAATTATAAATATTCATTAAAATCAATTGGAGTAAATATGTTAATTTAATGATTTAAAATAAATTTAAATTAATTTCATCGAATAACCTTAATAACTAAAAAAAAATTGAATCATATGTTTGAATCATTAACTTAAAAATTAACTTAAGTCAATAAGTAATGAGTATTATCTTTTATCAAGCAAGTCTCTAAGTAACTTTTTCAATGATTTTTTGGAAAAGGATTAATGTTTAAAACGTTTGTAGTTCCAATCCCAATTGTTTAATCAATTTTAGTAATAACTTTTTTTTTCAAAGCATTTTTGTTTAATTTCCTAATAGTGAAAATATTGTCGAGAAAAATGCATATTAAAAGTAACGAATCCATACCATTAAGTACGGTTGTTTTCCTTATAGTTCAAAACCCCCCTCTATTATTTACCATGATGCAAAAAAAAAAGAAAAAAAAAAGAAAAAAGAAAAGAAAAGAAAAGAAGGGGATATTTGTAATTGAGCTTATCCTATCAAACGCTTAGAGATAGCCAAAATGATGCTACAAAGATGTATTAAATCTTCAGACTTGGTAGGCAGTTCAGATGGGTCCTTTGGTGGTCCTTCAAAGCTATCTAAGCATGTCACAGGTCCATCCATGGCAGCAGACGCTTGAAAATTCAAACTAACATAGTCTCTAGAAGACACAGATTCAGTACAATCATCCAATGAACTTATGGAATCATCATAGTTTTCTGCACACGTTTCATAGCGTCCTTTAAGCTTAGGATCATTGGCTTTTTCCACCAGAGAGGTGATCAAAGTAGTGGTCTTTGTAGCACTGGCCTTGGCCAAGTCGATAGAGATTTGGGCCAGGCCTTTGAGGTCAGCGTTGGCAGTGCGAGGATCAGACTTCAAAGCCTGAACACAAAACGAAGGATCTTGAGTTGTGGAACAAATCTCAGTCAACTCATTGTTTGCGATCTTCACGCTTGGCCTGCTGAAGGAGCCATTAATCAACAACAAAAACACCATTAGCATGGAGGATATGTGGATGCCAGGACACGCCATTTTTGTCCTTCTTTTGTTTGAATTTCTTTGAAATAAAACATCAACTCATTCCTTATATTTATATAACCCAAATATCATCTTCTATATATGTTAATTTGTGCCTAATACTGCATATATGGTGAGATATTACGTTATTATTGGCAAAAATCTTACATTTCTAAAAATATAATTTAGACATTATTTTATTTTATTTTTTTCTAAGTTTGGTATGTGATTCAACCTTTCCTATTTCATTAATTTGGCCCCTACCTAGTTAATTAAGATTTTTTTTTTTATCAACATGGTATGCCTCTCCATTCCGTTTTTGTAAATAATTTTCTCTAACCATGCATGAACATATTTTCTAAAATGTTCGAGGGTAAAAATAATTATTTAGAAACTTTTTTTGAAACTTTTAAGGTTATGTCCCCTTGAAAATTTTCCAAATTTATAATAAATATTAACATATTTTCTAAAATGTTCTAGGGTAAAAACAATTATTTAGAAACTTTTTTTGAAACTTTTAAGGTTATGTCCCCTTGAAAATTTTCCAAATTTATAATAAATATTTTGTAAATAATTATATTTTATTTTATTGACAAATATAAAAACTAACTTTTAGGATAAAAATAATTTTGCTGCAAAGAAATTATACATTACTCATTTTAATTGATAATCATTTAAATATTTAAAAGACCACAAATATTTTTAAAGAATTTCAATTTCTTCAATTATCTAAAAAAAAAGCCCATTAATGAATATATTTTCAATTGAAACAGAATTTTTTTCTCTTCATTTTAATTTCTTTATTTGTATTTTTACCTAGATGAACATAATTTTAAAATTTTTTTCTGTATTTTTTTTAATAAAATGAACATGAAACGTAAAAAAAAAATAAAAATTAATTCAATTAAAAGAATATTTTGTACAATATAATTGCATAGAAAACTAATCAATATGAATTGTTTTCAACTAAATTTTTTTACCAAAAGGACCATGGATTTTATTTATTTATTTATTTTTATGAATTTTTGTATTTTTTAATGAAACGAACTTGAAACATGAGTTAAAAAACAAATTATCAATTTTTTATTTTTTAAACAGCACATTAATATTTTTAATTAATTTTCTTTGAAATTGAAAAGCCAAAGTTGGAATAGGGTAACGCCCATAGGGCAGTTAAGGGTGTAATTAAAAATTTTAAATTAATATTTATATGTTAGATCTAATTTTAAAAATGACAATTAAATGAAATATGTAGAATTTATTTATTTGATAAAAGTATTTATATAAAAAACATTCTATAGAGTATCGGTTAATATTTTGATACAAATCAAGATAATATTTTTGTAAATGTGCCATTAAAACAAAAATAATTCTTAAAAGAAAAGAAAATAAAAGAAGAATGCATTAAATATAGTTTAAGAATCACTATTTCTTATAATTTTGAAAAATAATGTTAATATTTAACATTGTTTAGGAAGTGCTATTAATATTTTCAAAATTATATTTATTGGTGGGCTCTTTTTTCTTTTGATTTAGATTATTTTTTATTCTCATCATGTTTGATTTTATTATAAAACATACGAAAAAATAAAATATAATTAAAATTATTTAAAATTTGATATATTTTTAAATTATGAAAAAAAAATAAATTTAAAGTAATATCCAAAAGTGATTTCTTGGTTTTAAATCTTTTTTTTTTTTTTTTTTTTACTTTTTTTCCTTATAATTTCACTCAAATTTTCAAAAAAACCAATCATAGAAATGGGAATGAAAAAGACTACTTATTATTATTATTATTAAAGAAATCCTTGTCCCTGATAATATCATTAAAAAGGATCATATTAAAGTAATGTGTCAGAAAACCCATAGACTTGAAAATTTTGGGAGGAAATTTGAAATAAAAAAAAAAAAGAAAGGAAAAGTAAAAGATGATAAAAACGAAATAAATAAAAAATAAATTTAAAATCGATAAATTATTTTTATATGTTATTTTAAACTTATTTAATTTATTTTAATTTTTCGATATAAAGATTAAATAATTTTAAAATATATAGATTTCTAATTAATTTTAATTATATTTGATTTTCTTTTTATTTGTTAAATATTTCCAAGATAAATAAATATGAAAAAATTATTTTCTTTTTAACAAATTTTTTGTCTTTCTTGAATATTTTCCAGAGAAACATAACATTAATGTATAAATAGTTCACTATTGAGAAAAGAATTATTTTTGAGAGAGGGAGGTGACGCGTCTGATTCATTGTGTCACCATACCAAAACATATTCTAATAAGAAAACTGTCTTCTAGCATTCCATCGAACAAAAAGTGGAACGACCCTACACGAGTCAAGTCTTTCTGTGGACCCCGCATTTCGGCTCAATGCGTTTCCCACTCGATGGCGAGCTCGCTTTTTATTTTGAAAAATTGGTTTTTATTGATTATTTGAAAATGACTTGGAGTCGCCACTTATTTTTGTTTTATTTTTAAAGGGTAAACAAAATAAGAAAGAAAAACCCTAAGTGTGACTCCTTATTTTGGAAAAGGTGATCTACGAAAAACCGGATCGGGTTCGGGGGTCAGATTACTTATCGGGAAGGTACGGTAAAGACCGTAGCACCCCTCTAAGTCCCTAAAGTCGGGTCTCTACTAACAAAATGAAGCAATCGTGACATCTAATAGAGAAATCAATAAATACCCGAATTGATCATGCACATATGGGAATCAATACATGTATATAGAGTGACCAGAGCGAGAATAGGTGCGTACCTGACCAACGAGCCACCATGCGCTATCAAGAGAAGAGGTTAGTGCATAATAAAGAGCATAAACATAGCTCACATGTCACTAAATCGAGTACAAAATCATCAAAGGCATGCATGGCACTCCACTCAAAATTCATTTTTATTTTAAAGAAATTTTATTTGATGTTGGGCCCCCACCAAAGCCCATTTATTTTTGCATGAATTAATTCCATAAATTCCATCATTTGGGATTACGGAATTTGATTCTTGCTTATTTTAAAACATTTTTAAAACAGAGGAGGTGTGAAAATTGCTTGCCAGAAAGAAAGATGGCAGCAAGATTTTATTAAAAATGAGAGGATTTTTGGAATCTAAACATTTTAAGGATGAAAAATAGGGAAGTTGGGATAGTTTGAGAATTTGGAATTTGGAAAACATTTGAAAATAGAGTTAGGAAATTATCTTTAAAATAGCAATAACATAATAATAATAATAATAAAATGTAGAAAACCACATGGTCAAGGGTTGCATGCCAAAGGTGGCCATGCAAGTCATGGATAAAGGTGGGTCCAGGTTGCCATAGTTGGGTATTGGATATGAACTTCAGATCTTTCTTCCTTGGGTTGACTTTTCTAACTCTTCATTCAAGACACCTGATGTGGCATCTCCAACTTTGTTTCTACCAGCATCACCTCAAGATTACAGGTGACTTTAGGATTAATCTCTTTCTCTAAGGGAAACCTTTTATTCTGCACTTCTTCCAAATAGTAGTCCTTTGAGATTGTAGCAATCATTCTGTCACCATAGCGCAGCCAATTTTCCATATGCATTTTATCTCACCACCTTAGAAATCTTCAAACATTTGTGTCTCATGACGTCCCACACTTATTGTTGAAAACATCTTTATTTTAATCACTGACAACTCCAACCACTTCTCCATCTGAACACAAAGTTCCGCCTGTGAATACTTTGACTGCTGGTGCACTTTCAAGTGAGCCTCCTCTTAGTGCGCTGAAGGCATAAGATAAGCTGACGAACCTCTAACTGCAGCCACAATGACAAGACTCCATGCATGCGACTGTTCAATCAAAGAGATGCTAGGGTTGCACCATATATCATTCAATGGGAACTTGAGAGCAGCTGCCCAACTCCAAGAAATCACGTAAAGTGGCATTTTGTACACTAGCCTCCAATAAGTACCAATCGGAGGATTTGAACCAGGTCAAGAACTACTGCCATCACCTGCAAAGGCCAGAGTACGCACAAGAGCAGGATGGTCGCTGCTCCATTTCCCATTTGAGAGCCCTCCTGTTTTCCTTAAAACATCAGCAGGTAAGGATCTGAGCCTGAAATATCATCATCCATAGCCGAAGTTCCCATATCCAAAAGTGAGATCTCCTTGGGATGATCAGGTGACAACCTTCTCTTCATCTTCTTCCCCCTCTTCCTGGGTTCTTTTAGCCGAAGCTGACTGTATCATCTCCATGAAGTTATGGTTCTTTTGCTCACATGGCTGAGAGGATGAGAGAGAGCTGTTTCGTCGGCGTCGTTCTCACCTACACCGTCATCATGATGATCGAACTCTTCATCTGGTGAGGGGTTCGATTTCTTCGGATTTGGCCAGTAGTAGCTGCCGCTGTGACTGCATTGAAGCTGGGGCACTCAGGAAATTAGATTCTGACGAGGTGAGATCCATTCTTGGATTTGTGATCATGGATTCAGGCGGCGCCGCAGACTGTGGAGGCACCGCTCGACATTGCAACGCTAACCTCGGCACCATTTCTTGAGCAATGGCAGCTTCTTTGGCATCTCCACGACTTAAAGTTTGGCAACTTTCACTGGATTTCACAGGCAAATTTTTCCTTTTCCTGCTTGTATTTCATCGATACTGCCAGATATTCTCTCTGCGGCGGCTTTCATGGTGGATTTCTATCCATTCCCCAGCCACGAGTCAAAAGTGCTTTAAGTTGGGCAAGGTCCATCAGCAATAGCAAAAGAAAGAATTCTTGAGTGTTCAGCAATAGCCCTGTATTAGGAAAAATTTGCCTGTGAAATCCAGTGAAAGTTGCCAAACTTTAAGTCGTGGAGATGCCAAAGAAGCTGCCATTGCTCAAGAAATGGTGCCGAGGTTAGCGTTGCAATGTCGAGCGGTGCCTCCACAGTCTGCGGCGCCGCCTGAATCCATGATCACAAATCCAAGAATGGATCTCACCTCGTCAGAATCTAATTTCCTGAGTGCCCCAGCTTCAATGCAGTCACAGCGGCAGCTACTACTGGCCAAATCCGAAGAAATCGAACCCCTCACCAGATGAAGAGTTCGATCATCATGATGACGGTGTAGGTGAGAACGACGCCGACGAAACAGCTCTCTCTCATCCTCTCAGCCATCTGAGCAAAAGAACCATAACTTCATGGAGATGATACAGTCAGCTTCGGCTAAAAGAACCCAGGAAGAGGGGGAAGAAGATGAAGAGAAGGTTGTCACCTGATCATCCCAAGGAGATCTCACTTTTGGATATGGGAACTTCGGCTATGGATGATGATATTTCAGGCTCAGATCCTTACCTGCTGATGTTTTAAGGAAAACAGGAGGGCTCTCAAATGGGAAATGGAGCAGCGACCATCCTGCTCTTGTGCGTACTCTGGCCTTTGCAGGTGATGGCAGTAGTTCTTGACCTGGTTCAAATCCTCCGATTGGTACTTATTGGAGGCTAGTGTACAAAATGCCACTTTACGTGATTTCTTGGAGTTGGGCAGCTGCTCTCAAGTTCCCATTGAATGATATATGGTGCAACCCTAGCATCTCTTTGATTGAACAGTCGCATGCATGGAGTCTTGTCATTGTGGCTGCAGTTAGAGGTTCGTCAGCTTATCTTATGCCTTCAGCGCACTAAGAGGAGGCTCACTTGAAAGTGCACCAGCAGTCAAAGTATTCACAGGCGGAACTTTGTGTTCAGATGGAGAAGTGGTTGGAGTTGTCAGTGATTAAAATAAAGATGTTTTCAACAATAAGTGTGGGACGTCATGAGACACAAATGTTTGAAGATTTCTAAGGTGGTGAGATAAAATGCATATGGAAAATTGGCTGCGCTATGGTGACAGAATGATTGCTACAATCTCAAAGGACTACTATTTGGAAGAAGTGCAGAATAAAAGGTTTCCCTTAGAGAAAGAGATTAATCCTAAAGTCACCTGTAATCTTGAGGTGATGCTGGTAGAAACAAAGTTGGAGATGCCACATCAGGTGTCTTGAATGAAGAGTTAGAAAAGTCAACCCAAGGAAGAAAGATCTGAAGTTCATATCCAATACCCAACTATGGCAACCTGGACCCACCTTTATCCATGACTTGCATGGCCACCTTTGGCATGCAACCCTTGACCATGTGGTTTTCTACATTTTATTATTATTATTATTATGTTATTGCTATTTTAAAGATAATTTCCTAACTCTATTTTCAAATGTTTTCCAAATTCCAAATTCTCAAACTATCCCAACTTCCCTATTTTTCATCCTTAAAATGTTTAGATTCCAAAAATCCTCTCATTTTTAATAAAATCTTGCTGCCATCTTTCTTTCTGGCAAGCAATTTTCACACCTCCTCTGTTTTAAAAATGTTTTAAAATAAGCAAGAATCAAATTCCGTAATCCCAAATGATGGAATTTATGGAATTAATTCATGCAAAATAAATGGGCTTTGGTGGGGGCCCAACATCAAATAAAATTTCTTTAAAATAAAAATGAATTTTGAGTGGAGTGCCATGCATGCCTTTGATGATTTTGTACTCGATTTAGTGACATGTGAGCTATGTTTATGCTCTTTATTATGCACTAACCTCTTCTCTTGATAGCGCATGGTGGCTCGTTGGTCAGGTATGCACCTATTCTCGCTCTGGTCACTCTATATACTAAGATTGATTCCCATATGTGCATGATCAATTCGGGTATTTATTGATTTCTCTATTAGATGTCACGATTGCTTCATTTTGTTAGTAGAGACCCGACTTTAGGGACTTAGAGGGGTGCTACGGTCTTTACCGTACCTTCCCGATAAGTAATCTGACCCCCGAACCCGATCCGGTTTTTCGTAGATCACCTTTTCCAAAATAAGGAGTCACACTTAGGGTTTTTCTTTCTTATTTTGTTTACCCTTTAAAAATAAAACAAAAATAAGTGGCGACTCCAAGTCATTTTCAAATAATCAATAAAAACCAATTTTTCAAAATAAAAAGCGAGCTCGCCATCGAGTGGGAAACGCATTGAGCCGAAATGCGGGGTCCACAAAATGGCGACTCCGCTGGGGATCATTTAGAGGGTCAAGCTTGAACTTAAGATGAAGCAAATGTGGCGTTTGGTGAGTCGATCAGTGGGTACTCACTTCTTGATTGCACATTGAGGGTTCCCGAGTTTTCACTTGGGACATTGACATGATTGATCGTATTGGTCGATTATCTTGATTCGGGATTCTGACATAGAGATTTTTCTTTGTGCTTCATTGATATATTTGTTTGAGGCATTTGATGTGCTGATTATGATGATTGATTCTTCTTGATTGAGGATCCCGAGATAGCTATTTTTTCTGTGCTTCATTGCCATATTCATTGGAGATATTGACATGCTGATCGTATTGATTGCCTATCTTATTTCGCTTAGTATAGTGATTCTGATATTTGCCATGATTATTCTGATCGCCTTGCATGTATGGATTCGTTGTTGGTTTGATTTGACATGTTGATTCTCTGGCTTATATATCATCTTGATCGTCTTTGAGCATGGTGTTCTTATCACTATTCATCCTGATTCTCGTAGCTTGTATGCGTGTTTGAGTGATATACATGTACTCTGCTTGACTGTATGGTGCATGACTACCCTTCTTTTGTGTGATTGCATGTTGCTTGTCCGTGTGGGCCGCATTTCTATCCCCTTACCTCCAAATCTCTTGGTCTCGGTCATTTCCTTCATTTCGGTTCTCACTTTTGCAAGTGTGAGGCCTTCTGTGTGCTTGTTCTCTGACCGAGCCAGAGATTAAGAGTAGGGTCTAGCGACGGGCTATACCGATGTCTGGGAGCGTTCTGGAGGAGATCGACATATCGATGCTGATTGGAGTCAGATCATTGAAGACCTGTATAGCCCTGAGCTAGGTTTCATGGATAGTTGTGCGACCAGTGTGTTTCCTCTTCTGCTCTAGATTCATAGGGTTTTTGGATGCACCCACACCATCACTGTGCACTCTAGTTGACTATTGAGTGTTGAGAGTTTGAGAGGTTTCACCATAGGAAACCCCCTGGGATGTCGAGGTAGTGCATGTGTGGAGGTGATGACCACCTTGCATGGAAGCGCCCCGTCTCTTCGGAGGCGTGCAGAGGGTTGCGTACCGCCGGAGGGTATGATCGCTTCTGCTAGGGATCTTTTAAAGTTCACCCATATCCATTTAGAGCAACCTTCACCTCGTAGGTTGAGCCGTAGATCCTTCGATTAGGACTCCCTCCCTACACGTGGGTGCATCTGAGGGCCTTCAGAGCCTCTGTGGTTACACTTTGGATTCGACACTCCCTCTTTTTAGTCTCCAGTTGAAAGTGCTTGGAGATCGGTATGAGTTTGAGTATGGTTGGATCACCTTTCGTCTTGTAGCTCTAGATTATGCTTTTTACTCGAGGAGTTTAGCATGTTTTTCTCCCTAGGGTTTTCGTTTTTCTTTCTTGGCTCGGCACATCCTTTCACTTTGTTGACACTCACTCGATGCTTTGGGATATGTTCATCGATCATGATCATCTTGTTTTTACACTGTACACCTATCACGGGCTTAGTGCTTCATTCTTTGTTTGATCCTTGGTTCGATTTTCGACTCGATGCTCACATTTTCATTACAGAAAGGTGAAAGACACATTTTCATATTCACACATTTTTCGAGAGATTCGCCTTGATCACCTTATCATTCTTTCTCATATGGAGCTCGAGTTGAAGGTTGAGTCAAGGATATTTTGTTATATATTGAGTATCGATCTCGTGATAGTGTTGTTCTTCACACCCCCATTCACTTTCTTCACACCTCGATCATTTTCTGGATCATCGATAGAAATTCTTTAGTCATATTTGTAGTCATCTCATGTTAGACACTCATGTGACTCTAGAGTTTCTATCGTACATCCAGATTTCTGATTGTCACCATATGATTGTGTATCACACCTTGTCATGTATCGGGTTGTATTGTATCATGCATTGGTCATTGTTCGTTGCATCCTGTGTCGTTGCATGAGTCGTGTTTGAGTCGTTTTGTTTGGGTTCTTTTGTAGGAGTCTATTTGTAGTCCCAGTCTTGGTTCAGTGCCCTGGGTTGAGTGGGAGGGAGGTTGATTCGTATCGTTGTGCTGCTATAGACGGATTCACAGTCAGTTTCGTTTGGTTAGCTTATCGCTTTTGTGGTTTCGATTCAGGGGGCATTGACCAGTTTGAGTTAGAGGATGGATACTCAGCAGAGTAGGCACGTAGTGCTCGAGGACACGTCATCTGATTTAGTGGCACCACCTATTATACCTGTTCAGATGCCAGCTACACAGACGTTGCCTACTGTTTTGCATGATCAGGCTGCTGTCATTACACCCATTGTTACACCAGTTACCATTATTGAGGATCCTCGTTCTCGTATGGACAGACTCGAGCGGAGGATTGGACAGATGAGAGATCCTGATGAGATGATTTCATGGGATGACCCTGACGACGTGCCAGTGGCCACTTTGCCAGTCGGTTTCAGGATGCCTGATATAGAGAGATATACGGGTGTTGGATGTCCTCGTATTCATCTCAGACTTTATAGCACAGTTATGAGAGCTATTGGTCTAGATGAGGCACAGTTGCTCACTTTGTTCCCATTGTCATTGAGTGGCATGACACAGAGATGGTACGCTTCATTAGAGTTATCTCGTCGAAGAACTTGGGAGGACTTAGCACGGGAGTTTCTGAGACAGTATTCATTTAGTGGTGATACGAGCATTACACGTAGAGAGCTTGAGTTTCTTAGACAGGGATCAGATGAGTCCGTTTCTTCTTTTATCTCTCGATGGAGGGAGAAGGCTGCGGAGATGATTGAGAGACCTACCGAGAGAGATCAGGTGAGCATGTTTTTGAGGAGTTTGCATCCTAGGTTTGCTCGGCATTTGACAGGAGTCCCATTCCAGGATTTCAGGTCATTGGTTCAGGCTTTGTTCGATGTAGATGATGGCATATCTAGAGGATTATGGTCAGATATTACTCATTCCCCAGATACTGAGGGGAAAGGAGTTGTTGGATCATTTGAGAGTTATGGAGGCGTATGTTCTGCGGATTTTCAGCATCGACGACCTGGTTATCATCCCTATGCGAGATCATCGCAGATACCCAGGATTGATTTCTCGCCTTTACAGCATCGTCATCCTCATTCAGTTCAGCAGTACCTTTCTATGCATCCTCATACTGTCACGGTGCGACCTTCATTTCAGTTTCAGCGGCCACAGACTAGTATCCCATGGCATGAGCAGTCTCGCCCCCATCGGCGACGTTAGAGGACTTATTCTGATTTGGGGATGCCTTTGGATAGAGCTTTTGAGCGACTCAGAGCTGCTGGTTTTTTAGTACCATTGGCCCCTAGGCCACTCCCGAGTACCTTGCCTCCACGTTTTCGTGCTCATGAGTTTTGTGCATTTCACCAGATGGCAGGTCACCGTACTGATTATTGTGCTTCTCTACGTCATACCATACAGGATCTTATTGACAGTGGTGCGATTAGCTTTCCCGTATCGACCACAGATACTGATCTTGGTCCAGATATGACTGCTGATTCCTTTCCAGCCTAGTCTACACATGCAGTTCCTCCTCCTTCGGGCTTATACCATCACGTTTTGGACACCCAGGGCACTGATATTCACAGGACACTTTGATGTCGCATACCTTGTTAGTGTATTTTGGGACTACATTGTTAGTCGGTCATTTGAGTTTTTGTTCTCATTTGCTTTGTATTTGAGTCTTGTTTTATAGTTAGAGATTCGAGTTCGTACCCTGTGTTTCGAGAGTAGACCTTATTGTTTTATTATTTTGCATGATGTACACTCATTTCACTTAGTGATGTTGTTACTTTCTTGGGTATGTGTTTCTGTCTTCTTTTTATTATTGTCATTGTTTCGTATCATGCATATTATGTGTTGTTATCTTGGGTAGCATCTTGTGTTGTTTTGTTTTGTCTCTTGCATGTGTTTGTTTCAGAGTCTTAGACAGTTTTAGTGTCGTGACTGGTCCCCGAGTAGAGATTGATGGCATGATGGTTATGATATTTTCAGAGTACATTGAGATTAGACTTCTTCAGTTGAGGTTCACCATGTCGGACGAGATCGCACCCATTACTCTTACTACTCTTTACGGGATGATGGTGGATTTGACACGGAGGGTCGAGAGGATTGAGTTTATTTTGTCGGAGTACCCATCGTCATCGAGAGGAGTTCCAGGAGTAGCGATGCCTTCATTGCCACACTCGACTTCACCGGCACCTGTTGCTTTGGGTGCCTCACACCCACGACCTCGCCCACATTCAGTGCTCCAGCAGCATTCCTCATCCATTTCATTGGCTACGTCGACACGACCTCCATCCCGGGGTCGCGGCCCTCCGGTCGTTACAGTTCCTCAGGGGCGACCTCACCCTCATCGACGATGTCGGAGACACTTTTCAGATCTGAGTATACCCTTGAGTAGAGCTTTTGAGACGTTCCAAGCCATGGGATTTTTGGCTCCTTTGGCTCCTAGGGCACTTCCGGATCCTGTGCCTTCGCAGTTTCGACTTGATTTATACTGTATGTACCATCAGTCAGTAGGACATCACACTGATCGTTGCACTGCTCTACGACATGCCATACAGGACATTGTTGATTCTGGAACGTTTGGGCATCCTCAGTCCGATGTGTTTTCTGTACCTACCTCAGCTCAGGCTATGCATGCAGACACCCCTTCACCAGCAGTCCGTGATCTTATTGATTTGGGCGATTGACTCATGATTGGCTTACCTTGGTACAGTGGTGCTCAGATTTTGTTCCTTCTATGGCCAGAGATGTGACGACAGGACCAGTCACTGTTTTTGTTTTTGTTTTTGCTTGTTTAGTCTTGTTTTGTTTTTGACTTTTAGAGACTATAACTCGATTCTTGAGTATTGTCTTTGTTATCCTTCTTTTGCATGATGTACTCATCGGATTATCCCATTGGATGCATTTTCTTTTATGGACGTGTGTTTGTGTTTTGTGATATGATGTGTTGTTCCTTTGACTTGAGACGTCTTTTCACTTGCACATTGTGGTCTTGAGGCTTGACCTATCATGGAGGATATTGAGCCTATTAGCCTAGGATCAGAGATTTGACCTAGGGAGTTCGAGATTGTGACACATCTTCTTATGATCATAGCAGTACCTTGCTCACTTCCTGCACCTTGACTTTGTTTTGACCTACATCCATCCATTGCGAGCTTTGCACCGCATTACCCTTGAGACCATTATATGACCTTTCCATCATCGATTTTGCTAGCCCTTCACATCCCCTCTCTGATTCGACCAGGTAGAGTGTGAGGAGTTTGAGCCCAGGGTTGATTTCACATGGCGAGGGTTATCTTATGATCTTTGGGTGGCTTACGATGAGAGGATTGGTCGATTGCTTGACGAGACTATCGCTTATTTTGCCGTGAGCACAGAGGTTGATATTGCCTTATGAGAGTTGGCTTATGATGGGCAGTCGTGCCTGATGGAATCATTGTTTACTTTGCTTTGAGATGATCATCCTTGAGATTATTATGGAGCATTTGGAGTATGGTTGGTGCATGATTCTAGAGGGTTTGACGTGGTCATATCAGATGGACATTGATATTTAGTATTGATCATTTGAGGGCTTGATAGCACGATGTTTGAGACCGTGGTCGCAGGATGGGTGGCCTTCATTTCGGTTAGCTCACACCCCATTACCTTTGTTGACATCTAGACCGTTGCTAGCCCTTTGAGCCTCGCATGAGCATCATAGCCATTTCTTTCTTATAGCCTTGCTCACCTTCTACACTGGGATAGGGGCCCTTCAGTGTATGCATGCATTGTTTAGGAGTTTCAGGAGCCTTGGACCTAGGGGCGCATCTTTCTCATTATCTTTTCCTATCATTGCATCATTGCGTTTCATCACACTTCATTGATTGTGTCATTTATCCTATCTACTGCTCGCTTTGCATCACTTTCTCCCATCCCCGAGTGGTGATCATCCTCAGTTCATTATATGGAGGGTAGTCATGTCATTTTCCACTATCTATCCTACGGACGTTGATCCAGGGATCCTTAGCTTGAGAGGGTCACTTCATCAGAGAGTGTTTGTGCTATATTGGCATTTGAGAGCGTGTTTATCCATTTTTGACCTCATCTTTGGGGCTTCTTCCTTTGTTTGCATTCAGAGCATGTACATTTGGTATATATGTAAAAAAAAAAAAAAAAAAAAAAAAAAAAAAAAAAAAAAAAAAAAAAAAGAAAAAAGAAAAAGAGCACATGTGTGTATTATTCTCTATCATTGAGTGTGTATATCAGTGTTCGAGGGTCGCTTTGCTGGATATGTCTATTGATGGGAGTTTGTATGTGAGCTTCCCGAGACCTTTCATTCTTCGTATTCACTTTGTCGTACATTTTGAGAGTGAGATGAGTGGCCTTCTCTTAGGAGCTCTGAGTCATTGTCCATTCCATCACTGTGTTCGTTATTGACCTAACCTCTTTTCATATTTGATTTGAGCGGATCATCACTCGTTTTCATATTCTATGCTTCATCATCGTCCTCGTTTTCACTTCTGATTCATCATTCTCACTTCACCTCTTATTTCATTCTTACAGTGACCTCATTTTCGGGTTTAGTGCTCTCTCCGCATCATCATTATACGTCTCGTCATCAGTTCGGTTTTTCTTCATTGCATCATCATTGTTACCATGTTCACAGTAGGCATCTTTAGGTCCATGGCTCCGATATTTTCTATACATGTTGCATTTTATACACGAGGGCATGGGTTTTGATCATTGGGTATTTGGGCCTAGTTTCCCTTCATTTCTATCACCCTATCACCCTAGCCTTCGTTACGTCCTGAGTCTTAAGACCACCCTGAGGCCATGACATCACACATTGTGTTTGATAGCTCTCATGTGAGCGATATTTGGGATTGATTCGGGAGCATTCTGTTTGTGATGGACCAGGAGTTATGGTATGACCCTACACTAGGGCATAGCCATCTCAGAGAGTTTTATTATCGGGTGACCATTATGTCGAGGCATACTCTTCTCAGTCGATGACAGATTTTTGAGCCATGTTCATTCCTCGGAGGATATCAGATGTCCTTTTTCACATTGGAGCATGGGACAGGATTGACGCATTTCATCTGGTGTACGTTACACAAGGGCATACCCCATTTCGGTCCATGATGGTTTTTTAGGCATAGTTGTTCCTTGGAGGCGATTAGATTCATTTCACATTGGAGCATGGGACAGGATTGACGCATTTCATCTGGTGTACGTTACATAAGGGCATACCCCATTTCGGTCCATGATGGTTTTTAGGCATAGTTGTTCCTTGGAGGCGATTAGATTCATTTCACATTGGAGTATGGATATGATTGGTTGATTTCTTTGATATGATTACAGGAGCGTAGCCTTCTCATCATTGTTGACGTATTTTTGAGATGATTGGATCAGGACACGGACACTTATGAGAGCATGCAGCGGAGTTTAGTCATTTCAGGGTTTGCCCTATATTGGGGCATAACCCTTTCATTGGAGGTTGATCTTAGAGACACCAGTTCACATTGGGACGTGCTCTTTCTTTAGAGGAGGTCAGATACTCTCTTCACATTGCCACGATGACTTTGAAGAGCAGAGGTTCATTTTGATCAGATGATGTATGATTGGTTGCACTCCTCTCATGGATGTTTGATTTGGAGATGCTTGCACTGGGGCATAGCCCACTCACCGATGATGATTTTGAGAGATGACAGTTTATGATAGACACATGTTTTCCAGAGATTATCTTGTACTGAGAGCTTATCCATTTTGAGATGATGCATTCATATTGGGGCATACCCACCTTGCTGACTTTGACATTGAGACTCCATTTTGTGTTTATGATTGTTGCTTTCGATGGATCATAGAGTTGTTGGCACCCTGGGCTCAGTCTTCTCAGCATACTTGGTCCGACTTGGGTACCCGTCCTCCTTTGATACACACCCATACATCCTTCATTGGACACCGTTATACCTGCACCCATCTTATCAGAGCCTTACATCTTTTGAGCCTACATATTTCATCATCTTACCTGACCTTATCCCATTCTCTTGATCAGAGAAAGATGTGGACTAGTCTCGAGCCTTCTGGTTGAGTTTTCACATGTCTTTGGACATTATGCTCAACATCTCCCATGATGGTAGGGCCTATTAGATTGTTGATGCACTTGTGATGATATTCTCATGATTGATAGTCGACATGTCGTGTTTTGATTTGCTTACATGTCAGACCTAGAGTTTTGGTCAATATTTGTTTGATCCATTATTTTAGTTTTGCTTCGTCAGCATAGTTTCAGTGATGCTTGGACTTGTTTTAGCATTGGTTCATTGAGGTTATGTATATCTTTTCACTGCATCATCATTGAGCATATCCCAGAGTGTCTTGTTTGGTGACATTCTATATCTTATGTTGGTTACTATCTTACACTGGGGCATACCCCCATCCTTCAGTCCACTAGATTTTTTGCGATTTTTCTCATCACTTGATCCACTTCTTGATCTTTGCGAGTCGTCACACTGGGGCATACCCCCTTTAGTGCTTTTCTACTGGGGCATACCCCCTCTCTTTGGGTTTGCCATGTCTCGTGTTGATTTCATGATTGTCAGACCCATTTGCCGATCTTTATGAGTTATCACCTAGGGCATCCCCCTACCATCAGCTTGTTTAGGGCATCCCCCTACCGTCAGTTTGTTTAGGGCATCCCCCTTTGTTTCAGATTTCACCATCATAGATTTTCATCTATGAACATTTGTTTCAGATTCACCACCATAGATCAGGCATCTATGGGCTTTGATCAGTTTATCACCACCATAGATCTTCATCTATGGGCTTTGATCAGTTTTCACCATCATAGATTTTCATCTATGAGCATCTATTTCAGATTCACCATCATAGATTTTCATCTATGAGCATTTACTTCAGATTCACCACCATAGATCGGACATCTATGGGCTTTGATCAGTTTTTCACCATCATAGATTTTCATCTATGAGCATTTGCTTCAGATTCACCACCATAGATCGGACATCTATGGGCTTTGATCAGTTTTCACCATCATAGATTTCCATCTATGAGCATCTATTTCAGATTCACCATTATAGATTTTCATTTATGAGCATTTGCTTTAGATTTCACCACCATGGATTTTCATCTTTGGGCTTTCGAGATTTTCACCACCAGGGATTTTCATCCTTGGGCTTTGATCAGTTATATCACCACCATAGATTTTTATCTGTGGGCCTTTGAGAGTTTCACCACCATAGATTGACATCTATGGGCATTTTTATTGTATCACCACCGTAGGTCTTCACCTATGGGCCTTCTAGTTTAGTGTTTAGGTTTAGTTTTTTTGGTTTGGCTTCCAGAGCCATTATTTTTCTTAGTTTAGCGTTTAGAGTCAGTCTCGTCATTCAGAGTCACAGCTCCTAGCATTCATATTCATTGACATTGCACATCTCACCTTCATGGTTTTGCATTCGCCCTCGATTTTCCTCACTTCGTTACTCAGTGCTTATCGTATATTCATCTCGGAGTCCACATAGGGCAGTCTCCTTTAGACGCGTTCTTGTCTGTACTCCAGGGTGGTTCGACCGTTACTCAGCTTTAGCATTGGTTCTTCGAGTCACTTTTGGAGACGTTTTAGAGGGAGCCTGGATCCTTAGTGTAGCTTCAGAGGCACTTTGAGATATGTTTTTCTTTTAGGATTAGAGCCTTTGTGTTCGTCTGCTAGCCTGGGTGACTTTGCGTTGCACCAGTGTCCCTATGGGGGTCTCTTTGATTCTTCGGTAGAGTTCACTTCATTCCACTCACTATTCACACTTTCTTTTCACTCCATTGTTCATGTTCTTTACACTCATGAACTCTACCGAAGAGGGGCATATTTGTAGACCCCCATTTAGGGGCCTTTCTTGCAGTTGCAAATTTTGCCACGTGGAAGAGCTTTGCTCAACCACGTGTCTTCTTTTTGAGAAGACAGTGCAGAATCACATGGTGTTTTTGAAATGCCAATGGAAGGTTGACAGGTGGCATGAGGTTCTGAAGGTTGTTAGGAGGGCAAATCCGGGAGGAGGGAAAAAGAAAGAAAAGAAAAGCTGCAGGAGAGGGTGCTTTTGGAGGAGGCTGCCAACTGTAGGAACCGTGGGGGTGTGCTTTTCAGGGGGTGCTTTTCCAGAGAGAAAGGGAAATTCGTTTGGAGAAAAGGCAGAGAGAGCTTTCAGGGGAGGGGCTTTTTGTTTGGACATTTTTAGGGCAGCTGCTAGGGAGGACTGGAGGAAAAAGAAAAAAAAAAAAGAAATCCGAGAAGGGAGAGGACGGCAGGGAGCTTGAGTGAGGGGGAGGATTGAGGAACTTGAGAGAAAAAAGAGGTTTTAAGAGATAACCAGAGGGTGGAGAGGGATTTTTTTGAGGGGGAGCTTCCATTGCCGTTTGAGTTGAAGGAGAGTTTCTACGGGCTGGTTAGAGGGCAGCGAGTTTGAGTCCAGGACTGAGGTTGAGAAAGAGATTTTCAGGGAGAGTATTGAGGGAGCTAGGAGCAACAAGTTAGAAGGGGTGGTTGGTGATTTTGGCTGCTATTTTCTGGCAGAGAGAGAAGAAACAAGTTTGAAGGTAAGCATCTCGGGAGTAAAAGGGGTTGCTCAGGTATGATTGCTACAAGCTTATGGATTATTTTTGGCCGTTTATCACTCTCCTATGTCTTTTGTTGATATTTGAATATTTGTTGATTTGTTTGGGGTGGATAATGGAGGCCACTTGTTTGTTGAGAAATAATCCAGTATTCATGTTTATCATTGTTAATCTTAGTGTGTCTTGCCTGTATTATGAGATTGCTTATAGTTGCATTGGGGATGGTTTACTTCTCACCTAATCAGAGGGCTCATTGATAACTCATGAAGTGAGGCCTCTGAAGATGATTTTTACTCGTTCTCTTTTGTGTTCTATTTTCAATGAGTTTTTCCGCTGTCATGGCTACTTTTCTGTTTCTGGACCTTGCCCAATGCAATGGCTGTGAGAAGGTAGATCCGGGTCTGGTCGCTGATTCCTGCAGAGATCTAAGGAGCTTGAGAGGATGGAAATAGGATTGCCGGAGGTGAAGCAGGGTTTGCTCCAGGTGGAGCTTGGAAACTCAATGGATTTGGCTTTGCAAATTCCATCAGATTGTCCACCGGGTGATGAGAGGTCTTTAAATCCGCAATCAGTGAAAAGTCAAAAGGTGCATTTCCCAGAATGAATTCAGGCTTGAAAGCACCAGCAACCAGTATCAGGATGATTATCTACTGTTTACTCTTCTATGGGATCTGGCTATCAGCAAGAAGAAAAGAAAATATAGTGAGAAACCAGCAGCAAAGCCGCGATCAGTGTTACCTGGGCCTGTGTCATCCACGAGTATGGGTCGCAGTATTAGAAGCCTAGGTTCAGGTTCAATGCAGAAGGATTGAATATCCACTTAACACGCTACACGTCAACAAGCATGAGATGCAGTAATGTAGTCTCGTTTGCAATTGCGGGTCCCCATGTATAATTGTTATTTGCATGGACACTTTTTCTCACCACTCTTTTAACCACCGCACCCATGAACAAATCCAATGCCATTCGTGCCCCTATCCCACTACCCATTCCATCAATCCCATATCTATACCTTCCTGCACCGTCCATACCCATTCTTTTTATCCTCATCATGCAAAGGTCACACCTACCCCCTCCATTACCCATTTCATACACCCTCAGCCCGTTTCTGTCAGTCCACACATGTATGAAACCTCATGAACATAGCCCTACTCATTTCGCTTCTTTTCTTACCTTCCTACCCATTTGCTATTCCCCATACCATCATACCCCTAATCCTATGCATGACTGCACTTATTCATATCCTTTATCATCCATACTCCCATGCATTGACACGTTACTTACCCATTCTTTTCCTTACCACCCCATTAAAATCTGCTAGTGCTAGATCAGATGTACAGGCATGAAACTGGGATTCACCAAAAGCTGTACCTGAGCCATCCTTTGAGAGAGAGGAAATCGTTTTTTTATGGGCTCTAGATATCATGGAGAGGATCCTGTTCACAAGCAAGAACCAACACCAGCGTCGGAGAAATCCTTTGGGAGTCATTGGGATATGCCAGTGGAAAGCTTTGATCATGATTTGCCTGAAACAATCATGGATTCTGATCACGGGCCCATATTGACTACTATTGAAGAGAATTGTTCTAATATTACATTTCCCGGCTCCCCAATATGTCACGCAGAGAAACCAGAATCTACAGTAGAGTCAGTATCGCTCACTAATGTGGTTAATGAGGTCTCGCATGTTGATTTGTTGGGTACCAGCACCTTGAAGATTGAATCAGCGGACCCAGTTGAAAAGACTGTTGGAATAGAAAGAGACTCACAGATTGAGAAGGATGACGAGGAAGGAGATGCTTGAGAGCCTGAAGAAGTTTCCAAAGAGATTTCTAGAAGCAACACTTCTTTAACATCTGAGGGTCCAGAATAATTTAGGAGTCTCAATGGGAAAAGCGTTTCTAATGGAAGTTCTAATCATGTACTTGTCCCTGGATCGGCTGCTGGTGATGTTAACACTATCCCTGAAGATGATCCAGTTGTGATCATTAATAAATCTGGCAATACCGCCTGTGCCAAATGGTGGTGTAGAATGCCCTCCTGGTACCATGCCCAAGCATTCTTTTGTATCTGTAGTTGGAGTAAAGCATGGGAGAGCTTTCATGCTGATATAGAAGGGATGAATATAAGCTTGAGAATCTTGATGCATCTACTTCATGAGACTACAAGTATCCCCAGTGAAGACAAGATCAGAGACAGTCGGAGGATGCACAGTTGATAAAGGCTTGCGATGACCTTTGAAGCAGGTTTAACTTCCTCCAGAAACGGTCTGAAAGCTGTGACATACAAGGGTGCATCAAGTCACTGGAGGATGCAGTCGCATGTGCTCTTACAGCTGACATGAATGTAATCTGTGGTCATTATTGATGATGACCGTTTTTGGTGGCTAAGGATCCAAGGGAGAATGAGATAAATGCATGGGCACGTCACCTATTGAATTTGTTGATGTTATTGGTTCCTTTCTTCTTCAACGTCCCATATGACCCCATCAAGCAGGCCTCAAAATCACCAAATTTTTATCCAGAAGGTCTTTATCAGAGCGCACCTTGTTAGTGCTGACAATCAGCCAGATTTGGAATATACCAAGGGAGGGATCCCATTTAAAGACCCAATCATTGCTTTGTTCTCGTCGAGTATTGACAAGCTGAAGAGGGCTGCAGCAGAGTGTTCTTTGGCCTCATTTATTCCATTCCGCAGAATTCCAATTATAGCTGGAATGGCTCATTCTCTAGCTATGAGTCTTTTGTTTGCTTCATCCATTGACAAGTTCAAAAGGTCTATCACAGTGTGTTCTGGAAGCTTGGAATCTGGATAGGATAGGAGTTGAACTAGAGAAAGGATTCCTCCTCTGTTGGCAATACGAATTCTGTTAGCTGGTTTCTCTTTGGCTAGCATCCGAATCTTCATAATGGCCTTCTCATGTCAGTCAGATCAGTCATGATCACGTCTCGGATATTGCTACAGTCATTCAACATGGTGACATCCTCAAGCCTTGCAGTAGAATCCCTCAAACTAGGGAAGATGATACCATCAATGCCTAAAGTCCTCAAACCATGAAACCCATTCAGACTCATATGATTGTCTGTCATTCCATCATCCTATATCACCTTCCCTGGTCCATGAATCCTCTTTTACTGATCTGAAAACTCAGTCATTCTGAGAGGTATGAATTGTTAATAGCCACAGATGTTAAACTCATTTGCATGTGTAGTCAGTACGAGGTTTGTATTGAGGACCTCACTCAGTGACTTCAGTCTTCAGATAAGCACCTTGGAGAGCTTCACAAAAAGCATCCTGATGTAGAGACCATTCTAAATTCCTATCTTGCTCATGAAGCACATTACATTGAAGAAAATACAGGGCTATTGCTGAACACTCAAGAATTCTTTCTTTTGCTATTGCTGATGGACCTTGCCCAACTTAAAGCACTTTTGACTCGTGGCTGGGGAATGGATAGAAATCCACCATGAAAGCCGCCGCAGAGAGAATATCTGGCAGTATCGATGAAATACAAGCAGGAAAAGGAAAAATTTGCCTGTGAAATCCAGTGAAAGTTGCCAAACTTTAAGTCGTGGAGATGCCAAAGAAGCTGCCATTGCTCAAGAAATGGTGCCGAGGTTAGCGTTGCAATGTCGAGCGGTGCCTCCACAGTCTGCGGCGCCGCCTGAATCCATGATCACAAATCCAAGAATGGATCTCACCTCGTCAGAATCTAATTTCCTGAGTGCCCCAGCTTCAATGCAGTCACAGCGGCAGCTACTACTGGCCAAATCCGAAGAAATCGAACCCCTCACCAGATGAAGAGTTCGATCATCATGATGACGGTGTAGGTGAGAACGACGCCGACGAAACAGCTCTCTCTCATCCTCTCAGCCATCTGAGCAAAAGAACCATAACTTCATGGAGATGATACAGTCAGCTTCGGCTAAAAGAACCCAGGAAGAGGGGGAAGAAGATGAAGAGAAGGTTGTCACCTGATCATCCCAAGGAGATCTCACTTTTGGATATGGGAACTTCGGCTATGGATGATGATATTTCAGGCTCAGATCCTTACCTGCTGATGTTTTAAGGAAAACAGGAGGGCTCTCAAATGGGAAATGGAGCAGCGACCATCCTGCTCTTGTGCGTACTCTGGCCTTTGCAGGTGATGGCAGTAGTTCTTGACCTGGTTCAAATCCTCCGATTGGTACTTATTGGAGGCTAGTGTACAAAATGCCACTTTACGTGATTTCTTGGAGTTGGGCAGCTGCTCTCAAGTTCCCATTGAATGATATATGGTGCAACCCTAGCATCTCTTTGATTGAACAGTCGCATGCATGGAGTCTTGTCATTGTGGCTGCAGTTAGAGGTTCGTCAGCTTATCTTATGCCTTCAGCGCACTAAGAGGAGGCTCACTTGAAAGTGCACCAGCAGTCAAAGTATTCACAGGCGGAACTTTGTGTTCAGATGGAGAAGTGGTTGGAGTTGTCAGTGATTAAAATAAAGATGTTTTCAACAATAAGTGTGGGACGTCATGAGACACAAATGTTTGAAGATTTCTAAGGTGGTGAGATAAAATGCATATGGAAAATTGGCTGCGCTATGGTGACAGAATGATTGCTACAATCTCAAAGGACTACTATTTGGAAGAAGTGCAGAATAAAAGGTTTCCCTTAGAGAAAGAGATTAATCCTAAAGTCACCTGTAATCTTGAGGTGATGCTGGTAGAAACAAAGTTGGAGATGCCACATCAGGTGTCTTGAATGAAGAGTTAGAAAAGTCAACCCAAGGAAGAAAGATCTGAAGTTCATATCCAATACCCAACTATGGCAACCTGGACCCACCTTTATCCATGACTTGCATGGCCACCTTTGGCATGCAACCCTTGACCATGTGGTTTTCTACATTTTATTATTATTATTATTATGTTATTGCTATTTTAAAGATAATTTCCTAACTCTATTTTCAAATGTTTTCCAAATTCCAAATTCTCAAACTATCCCAACTTCCCTATTTTTCATCCTTAAAATGTTTAGATTCCAAAAATCCTCTCATTTTTAATAAAATCTTGCTGCCATCTTTCTTTCTGGCAAGCAATTTTCACACCTCCTCTGTTTTAAAAATGTTTTAAAATAAGCAAGAATCAAATTCCGTAATCCCAAATGATGGAATTTATGGAATTAATTCATGCAAAAATAAATGGGCTTTGGTGGGGGCCCAACATCAAATAAAATTTCTTTAAAATAAAAATGAATTTTGAGTGGAGTGCCATGCATGCCTTTGATGATTTTGTACTCGATTTAGTGACATGTGAGCTATGTTTATGCTCTTTATTATGCACTAACCTCTTCTCTTGATAGCGCATGGTGGCTCGTTGGTCAGGTACGCACCTATTCTCGCTCTGGTCACTCTATATACATGTATTGATTCCCATATGTGCATGATCAATTCGGGTATTTATTGATTTCTCTATTAGATGTCACGATTGCTTCATTTTGTTAGTAGAGACCCGACTTTAGGGACTTAGAGGGGTGCTACGGTCTTTACCGTACCTTCCCGATAAGTAATCTGACCCCCGAACCCGATCCGGTTTTTCGTAGATCACCTTTTCCAAAATAAGGAGTCACACTTAGGGTTTTTCTTTCTTATTTTGTTTACCCTTTAAAAATAAAACAAAAATAAGTGGCGACTCCAAGTCATTTTCAAATAATCAATAAAAACCAATTTTTCAAAATAAAAAGCGAGCTCGCCATCGAGTGGGAAACGCATTGAGCCGAAATGCGGGGTCCACACTTTCCTTTTTCCCCGTAATTTTATTTACATGGCCTACCAAAAATCTCCATCCAAGTGGGCCGTAGAATAAGAATATAAATGGTAAAACACAAAATTGATGAATGGATGCTTAAAATACGAGCATTCACACATATTTCGGGACCACTGCCCGCCCGCCCCCCCTAACATGTAAACCATGTGATACGATGCGTTTCGTGCCTGTATGGACTTAGAATACTTCACTGCACACTCCCCCCACATGAAAACTAAGAATATTTTTTCATGATGCACAACACGCTGACTGGTGACGCAGCCGTCCCGACTTGAATGCAAAGCCGCACAAAGCTCAAAATAAATCAGTTCACATGATATCAAGAAAAAGAGAGGAAGTAACGGAGAAAGAAACACGTTTGGTTGAAGGTTTAGCAGATGAAATTGGATCTAAGTTGGAATATTCTAGATAACCAACCTGGAATTTGGGCTTAGCCTTCTATCCACACGTCTAACTGCCCAAACCCAATAGAAGTATATGATAAGAATGGTTAGTATCTTAATGAAATCGCTTTTTATATTGCGTTTAGTTCATATAATATTGGTGGACTAGAAATGGAATGTGATATAATTCCCAATCTTTTCGTATTTGGATTAAACAAACCTAATGCCTTTTGTTCCTTTCAAAATATTGGTTGGGAAGTTCAAACTAAGAATTTGGTATATCTACTAAGATGATCTGCTACTAGATGTAATAATTTATAATTATAGGTATGTCCCTAATATTTAACATGGTATATTGATGAATATTTATATATAAATAATATTTGAGTCTATCTTCTATTCTAATTCAAACTAATAATAATAATTTTTTATTGTAAGTTAGACTTATATATAATACCAATGTTTAAACTAAGGATAAACATTAAATTTTGCTAACATACCCTTAAAAACGGAGCTCCAAATTCCAATCTTGATCTTGAGAGAAAGAGAGGGGCTATGATACAACGATTTTACTAGAATATTTGCTAGTTGATTTTTTGATGACACAAGCGACACAAAGAGCACTGATTGTGAATGAAATGAAAATCAATGGTCATACGTCTCAAGAAAGAGCGAAACAATGGGTTGGAGGACAATTGCATTGGAGAGCGAACACCCAGTTGAGTTCGGTAGCAATAGCGACAACAAGTTTGTATTTGGATTTTATGGAGTGCTAAGTGATGGGTGAGATTTCTTAAGCCATATTTCCTAAATCTTTGTGGAACTTTTATTTACAAGGGAGTAGATCAAAAGGGACAAATAATGACCTAAAACTGTCATGCCCCAAAACCCACTACAAGGGCATGATAGTCATTTCACATCTTAAGCCCAAATGCTCAAAGTGGAAACGACACAACATTCGTATTATAATTGAAAATTTACCAATTACCAAATTCTTGTTCAAAGTAGTATGACAAAATTCTAAAATCTCCAAGTATCAACTTTAAAAAAACTAATACATCAACCAAAGTGTTATTGTCCAAATAACTCCAAACTCAAAATAATTCAGATAAGAGTTAAGTTTTAACATCTAACAATGTCCAAAATAAAGAGAGTTTAAACAAATGTCCTAATAAAACCAAATTTCCCTCCTAATGGTCACTCCTCACCCAAACTGAGGTTACTTGAAAGATTATCAACAAAAGGGGATGGACTCAAAACCCAATAAAGAACATGAATACAATTTAATAGATCAAACATTTTTAATCATGCTTGCAAATAGAAGATATAATATATACTTATCTTCATAAAAACTTTTGAGTTCAAAATACTAATACATTCAAACTTTTCAATAAAACTTTCTCATATCCATTTCAAAACAATTTCTCATCAAAACCAAATCGAATACCTTCAAAATATCTTTACTTTGGTTATTGTATAACAAATGGTGCCCAATTAGGTGGGACTTCACAATTGAGTAACTAGTTTCAAATTTATTCCATTTAAGGCGAACAAAACCAAATGTTAACAATTATAAATCGTTGACTAGGGCCATAAGGTCAACTATTATAACCCGCTGACTAGGGTCATAAGGTCAACAATTATAACCTGTTGATTGGAGCCATTGGAACCAAAGTCAAACACTTTATTTTATTAATTCAAACTTGCAAAACAAAATATCATATCTCCAAAAATTTTCATTTTTCAAATTACGATTTTACCTCTAAATTGGGTTTGGGGCATTACATTCTCCATTCCTTAATAGAAGTTTAGTCCTCTAAACTTGACATATATGAGTCTTAAAATAAATGAAAATGTTTTTCTCTTATCTCTTCATCTACTTCCTAAGTGACCTCTCGATTACTAAGATTGCTTCACTAGACCTTTATCAACTGGACAATAATAGAACATAGTATCTTTTCCATCTCGCACCACATAGGCATAAAACCCTTAACAACCTTTCCTAAGCAAGAAACTAACCCATAAAACCAAGATCATAGACAATGGTCTAACCACATGCTTTCCCTTAAAACTAAACTTATATTGGTCAAGAATATGGAAATCGCCCTTTTACCAAAATAATTAATAGAGACATAGAAGGAAACTAACCAATCCATCTCCAATCACATCAAAATCCTAAAGGTCAAGAAGTACTAAGTCAAATAACATCTTCATATAACTAGTCATTATAAGACAACCTCCAAACATTATATTATTCACAATAGAATGTCCCATAGGAATAGAAACAATCCAATCAAAGTTTAGGCTACCAACAAGCATAACCAACAAATCAACAAAAGATATTGAAACAAATAGTGTGTTGAGTTTAGGTCAATCAAGGCTCTAGTAATAAAGTGTAAATTTGAATAGTACCTGTTGCAACATCAGAAGTGGCTTGAGTATCTTGATGAGTCGTAGCAAACATCCGCCCTTGGACTCTAGGTTTCTGTTTATCCATCTTATTCTCCTTCTTAGGCTTCCCAATTATAAACTTTTTATTCTCTGGACAATCCCGAATTATATGTCCATGCTTCCCACAATCAAAGCAAGCTTCAGACTCTTTATAGCAAGGTTTACTCCAATGTTTCTTACCACAAATAGAACAAGTCACATCTAAATTTTGCACTACTTCCCCTTTAATATGACTCTCAATTGAACTGAACCTTTTTGGTTCTTGGTTATCATGGGCACCATCACTCTTACTCATTTTCCTTTGTTGTTCTCTATACTGTTGAAGCTCCTTATTATCCTTTTCCGCTATAAGGGCTCTATCTACAACCCCTGAATATACACTAAGCTTCAAAATAGATATTTTGTTCTTTAGATAAGGTTTCAATCCATCCTGAAACTTTAATGTCTTTTTCTCCTCTATAGCAATCAATTGTGGAGCAAAACGTGACAACTCTGTAAATTTAGCCTCATATTGGGCCACCGTTATATCTTCTTGTTCCAAACGAACAAATTCTCCTACTTTTTGTCGTCTAACATTGTCGAGGAAGTATTTTTTGTAAAATACCTCCTTAAACTGTCTCCAAACTATAGGTCTCTGATCCTTTATGTCTTTTGCTCATACGCCACCAATGATTTGCTTCTTTATCTAACATAAATGTTGCACAAGAGGCTTTTTGCTCCTCAGAGCAATTTATAACATCAAAGAATTTCTCTATCTTAAGAATCCAAACTTCTGCTTCTGTTGGGTCTGAAGTATAAGAAAAGTAAGAAGGACCTAACTTATTAAAGTCATCAAATGAGCTACCCTTAGAAGATGAGGGTTGTCCAAGAGCTTGAGTCTCAATAGCTCTATCCTGACGCTAAACCAAACCAACTAAAGTCAAGATACTTATAAAGCCCTTCTACATTCATGGGAGGCAAACCCTCAAGTGGATGAGGTACATCATTATTAGCTTGACTGTTTTGGGAAGATATTGGTCTTCTTGGTGGTATGTTGTCCTATGAAGCATTAGGTATAACTAAATTAGTCACTAGAAAACCAATTAGACAAATTAGATTTATAAGGAAGAATAGGAATTTATAAAAGATGAAACTGAAAGTGAAACTAATGCGTCACTCATCTATCCCCAAAGTAAACTAAAACAAGTTCTCAACAAGATCATAACCTAGTGCTTTGATAACACTCTATCATGCCCCAAAACCCACTCCAAGGGCATGACGGTCATTTCACACCTCAAGCTCAAAAGCTCAAAGAGGAAATGACAACATTCGTATTATAATTGGAAATTTACCAATTACCAAATTTTTGTTCAGAGTAGTAGGACAAAATTATAAAATCTCCAAGTATCAACTTTAAAAAAAACTAATACATCAACTAAAGTGTTATTGTCCAAATAACTCCAAACTTAAAATAATTCAAACGAGAATTAAGTTTTAACATCTAAACAATGTCCAAAATAGAAAGAGTTTAAACAAATTTCCTAATAAAGCCAAATTTCCTTCCTAACGGCCACTCCTCACTTGAACTGAGGTTACTTGAAAGATTATCAAAAAGGGGGATGAGCTTAAAGCCCAATAAGAACATTAATACAGTTTCATGGATCAAACATTTTTAATCATATTTGTTAATATAAGATATAACATATACTTACTTTCATAAAAACTTTTGAGCTCAAAATACTAATACATTCAAACTTTTCAACAAAACTTTCTCATATCCATTTCAAAATAATTCCTCATCAAAACCAAATCGAATACATTCAAAATATCTTTACTTTGGTTATCGTATGACAAATGGTGCTGAATTAGGTGGGGCTTCACAATTGAGTAACTAGTTTCAAATTTGTTCCATTTAAGATGAACAAAACCAAATGTCAACAATTATAAATCGTTGACTTGGGTCATAAGATCAACTATTATAACTCGTTGACTAGGGTCATAAGGTAAATAATTATAACATGTTGATTAGGGCCATATAATATCAACTATTATAACCCGTTGATTAGGGCGGAATATGTCAACAATTATAACCCGTTGACTAGGGCCATAGAAATGTCAACAATTATAACCCGTTGATTGGAGCCATAGGAACCAGAGTTGCACTTTATTTCATTAATTCAAACTTGTAAAACAAAATATCCAAAAATTTTCATTTTTTCAGAAACAAAAAAAATTCTCAAATATGATTTCCATACAAAGCACATATTTGATCCATGCGAAAAGATAAAAATAATATTTTTACACATTTCAAAATACAATATAAAAAGGAAATTATTTTCTTTTATAAAAGTCTGCATTAATTTCCCTTACCTTGAAGAAGCGCTCAAAAACTTGAAGTATTTAGCTTGACGAATTTACTTCTCACCTAACATAATATCATACACAATTATCTAAGGGTAAAAATTTGACAATCTTAAAAACATTTTATTTAGTATTAGGGATCCTAATTAATTTCTCATGCTAATATTATTACTACTCAATATTATTTTCAACTTACTAAACAATAATAAATTAATTTACTGAGTTTCCAAATTATTGTAAAATTCATTTTCTTTCCTAATCTTACCCCCACTATTCATTTCTTTATATACTTAAATTAAATTAAAACCTATACATGAAACTATTATTATTATTATTATTATTGTTCCTATAGTCCAACTGTCACTTAACCACAATTCCACCTCCACACCCCATTATATAAATAACACTTTTTTTCTTCTTCTTTTGTTTCTTCCTTCTTAGACGTCTACACATATCCTTATTTTTTTTTTCTTTTAAACTCTCTACTACACGACACACATCTACATTATTATTATTATTATTATTATTATTATTTTCTCTTCACCATTCTAGAAAATCATGCTACTCTTATTTTATTTATTTATTTTTTCTAGATTTATTCATTTGAGTAATCAAAATCTGTCGATCTCCATTAATAAATCAAACTATGTTTATTCTTGCATAGTTTAAACAAGAACTAATTTATTCTTGCATACATAGCTCTGAGAAACATGTGGACATCAATGAAAAAAGAAAAGAAAAAAAAAACAATTCAATCCAATTCAAAGAGATGTGCACTAAACTTGAACGAGCCAAAACTAAGGATCTAATGATCATCCTAAATCTTAGTTTCCTATCAAATACTAATTTTTGAACGAAATCCATGGTGCAATTGATATCTAATAAGTCACAATCCAACGTATAAAATACTTTAAACTAAGATGGTGTTTATTTTTTACTTAAATTAAGATGGTGTTTGTTCTTTTATTTAATTCTAAATAAAATTTAAAACTAAATAGTACTTAATAATTTTAAGTATTAAGTTGTTTTTTTTAATATTTTATTTATATTAAGGAATAAAGAAATAAAGAAAATCAATATATTATTTTTAGTACTAAGAAAAAGTTAAATATTTTTACTTTTCTATTTAGTGGAAAATTTAATAAATAAGTTGTAAATATATATATATATATTTGAAATATGAAAGTAAGTTGTTTTTAGCAAAAAGTTAAAAAAAAAACACACACACACACGCACAAACAAATCTAATATATGACTTGTCAAATAATCACAAGGGCATGGTTGGTGCAAAGTATAAAAACAACTATCTACCTCATTGATTCATCATCTATACTCTTCTTGGATCTATGATTCATTTATATTTGATTATATTGTAAAAAGTCTAAAAATTCCTTTTTAGGAAATACTTCTATTTTCGTACATAGAAATAATGATAAAATATTTTCATAAACATTCTTTTTGTATTGAAAGCATTACATCTTCAGATTTGCTATGGTTAAATATAACCAAATAAGGGCATATTCGCTATACAAATTCCACATTCAATACAACATGCACCTATTCTACTCGGTTTGTTGGTCAAAGACCAAACACAAAAGCAAATAAAAGCACATAATGCAAGAGCCTTGAATTCATTCATCCTCTTAGAATTCTAAATAATTTGGTCATGATCATAAAATAATTTTTAAAAATTAAAAGTTCTAAAGACAACCTAGTTGGAGGGCTTGAACTTCAAAGTTCAAATTCAGGAATTTTTTTGTAAAACAAAAATTATAAAACAATACGCTAGAAGGAGGGCTTGAACCTCCGACCTTGTGGTTAACAGCCACACGCTCTAACCAACTGAGCTATTCCAGCTTGCTGTGGATGACTATTTGTTAAATAATTTTATTTACTACTATTATGGTGAATAGACTAACTCCCCTTACTCCCTTGACCATCTTCTAAAGCCAATGAGAGGTAACATCTCCAAAAACATATTTGCATTATTCAATACATCTTCATATTTTATACTACTTGTTATTAATTTGTTGAATTAAAATGAAATGCTCATTTATAAGACTTATTTTGGTCACTGTAGAAAAAATTTAAATATTTTTTCAAATTTGCAGTAATCTATAATCATTATTTATCATATGCTTAAATGTTTTTCATTATAATTAATTTTATTTTAATAAAATTGAAAGTGAAATGAGGAAGTATTCATCCTTGACTTTCACCTATTTCTCAACTTAGAAATATGCCTAGATGGAAGGAGAAACCACACTAAATGTTTTGTCACACTGGTTTCTCCACCAGTTTTTTCTTTTCTGTATGAAAAAATGCTAATAAGATGACTTATTAGATATTTGGATATACTCTAGAATTGAAATTACCTTGGAAAAAAGTCTGAACCCTAAATTAAGACATGGATGGGTGGTGTCAAGATAATTTTGTCAATTATTCAACTAAGAATACAATTAAAACTAGTACAAAGATTTCAATAAATTTTCTAATTTAACAAATTTAACAAAATTCATGTTAGAGACATCTTAAATTAAAATTAGTAAGTACAAAGATTACATTTTTATCAACACCACCTTCTTAAAGTTGGTAACATTAACAGTAGCCAGCAATTGTCCATACCATGAGGAAGAAAACATTAACTGAAGAGCATGTTTTTGTGCTAACTGGAAGAAACTTGTACCCATTACAAAATGAATATCACTCAGAAAATTGGTTCTCAGAGTCTTAGTAGTTACTAGTAACTACTGCATCATCCTCAGTTGCATGGAGGAACAGTTGCTTATAGAGCTCACACATGGGGAGGGGGGAAGCTAATCAACCTGTATGTCGCCCTCTGGACTGGTAGCTCACAACCGAGTGTAACTCCTCTTATCAAATCATGTGTAGCCAATCACCAAGGAAATCTTCTGCTCATGGCAAGTCCATCTTCAAACTTCATCACTTTGGTGCCTCAGTAAAGGAAAGAGGGGGTTCCACCAGAAGGTCTTCAGCTCACACCATTCAATTCTTTGTTTTTTGAAGAATTGTCTGTCCAAACTCCAAAGGGTCACGATATAAGCAGCCAAGTGGGTATTAACTGAACAATAGGTTTCATAATGAATGTGTTTCATTCCAAATAATACCAGCTGTAACCAACCATGCCTACTATATCCATACATAGATATCACAGATCTTCAAAAATGTTCAGATAGCACAAAAGCCAAAATATTTCAAATTTATCCCACAAAACCTTCAGCACCAACTTATCCTTGGACGTATTCACAAAACCAGAGCAACTAAAGCTAGATCTGAAATTATGGAGTGAAGGGAAGCAAAGTTGTATTTTCTCAATTCAGGGGTCTAGGCCTAGCAGGCCAATAGAGGAATGCAGTGAGGTAAGTGGTTACAGAGTACCTCCACTGTTATTCTGTTTGCAGCACATAAGAATTATAATCATTTATTGCTGGAGTGCATAATATACATTATGGGCCAAAATTCTACAAACTTAAGCTTTTTAGAAAATTGGTTGTCTAACATTGTGTTAAGGCCTTGTTTGGTAGAAGGTCATGTATTCAAATCTCATCATGAGTTTATTTCCCCATTTCATTAAGTTCAAAGGAGGCCCTTTGTGGTTTGTTTATTGTGGGCCCATGTTTGCCTATATGTCACTCCACGTGTAGGCATAAGGTTGTAAGTGACGAAGGGTGTTGGAGAACATAATACACATTGTGGACCCAAATCCTACAAGCTTATACTTTTAGTAAAATTGGTTAACATGTATAAAACCATCCATCTTCCTTAAAATGACAGAACTACAACTGAGAACCCCCCATATATTCACAAAGGACCAACTTGTTCTTAAAGAAACCCCACACTTCATTTACCCACACTCTTCATAATTTCTTCAAATGTTACCTTGAAAATGATTAATATTTCATCAAAAGCTTTTTGCTATATTTTTTTCTCTGTCTAGTAATAGCAATTTAGGCCTACACCAACGACAAAGTTCCAAATCCACACCCACTGAAGGATGTCAAGTTGTCCACCATCTACTAGGTGAATGAGTTCTCAATGGACTTGATCTCGCAAACTCCCACATTAGAGCATAATTTTTTTGATAGATTATGCTCTATCAAAAAAATTAGGCTACAAATAGGCAAAGTGTTGTCTAGGGAATTTCCTCAATGTCTCACTATCTTAATATGCTGTTTTTGTAGGATGCAAAGGCTATGATGCCAAAATATAAATCCAAACTCCAAGAAAACCTTAAAAATGGTTGACCTTACAATTTGGAAATTTTGAGGAAAACTAAGAATCTGCCTAAGGAAATATTGCATTTTCAGCTTCTAAAGTTGATCTCATACCACAACCCAATGCACAGAATTTTCAGTTCTTGTCAAAATAACAGGAAAACATCCAGAGAAGTTTTACCAGCAAGTTAGACCTCCATGTTATTGTTATAGCTCCAATTTATATTTTAGCTTTTTGGTGCCTAATTAACATGCTCCTTGCCTATTATATGTTTTTTTTTTTTTTTCCTTTTCTTCTAGCATTGGTACCTCATTCTTGTCAGAGACTATCTTTTATGTGTGTGGGTGTGGATGTTTATATATGTGTATACATGCTTATGTATATATAAACAAATAAAGATAAAATTTTCTAGAAATTAGAGAATGAGAAGACAATCAATCAAGACATGGGAAAACACTGCCCTTGAGAAGTGATTCGCCCCTCGGGGTGCATTTCAACATAGGCAGTCAATTAGCACTCTGTTCACCGGGATACAAAGGTCTGTAGCCTCCTACAATGAATACTCACATTGTTCGGCTTAATGAGATCAGATAATTCACAAAGATGAGTTCCTTATTAAGTTTTCTGGGAAACATTTCCAGTTCCAATAAAAGACTAAATTTTATATGGGAGAATGGGAACAGAGAGTGAGAGTAGTATGCACGAATTGTGGAAGTTGCAGAAATGGTTTTCCCCCATGAAAAGGACTCTGCAATATGATACATTCTTAGAGGAATTTCTCGAACTAAACAGAGACAAGACTTTCACCAAGCCCAAGGGCTCAAAACAAGAAGCTCCAAACAAAAAACTAAAGGACTTGACCATGGGATTAAGAATTCCAGCAGCACAAGGAAGAATACCAAAGCTAAAATTCAGACCAAAGAGAAAGATGAGGTTTTTTTTTTTTTTTCCTGTGGTCTGACAAGGAGAGCAATGAACAAAGTATTGGATTAACCAACAAAGAGAAGTTGAATTGATTTTTCATTTCATTGATAAAGACAACTGTATTAATCAGCCAAAAATGGATGAATTGCAAGACCATGCAAGAGAACATGGCAAGCAAACACAAAAAAAGGGCATGAAGACAAGAATAGATGTAATGATACTGGAGCATAGGCTAAGATATTCTAAACAGACACAGTTTAAATGTGGATATGAGGAGCATATTGGATAATCCGATTGGTCTATATTGTTGGTCATATGTTAGGGGTTATTTGACATCTTTAGGACTATTTCAAGTCCTTATAAGATACTAGTCTCACTAGAATATGAAGAATGTCTTTGATTTGAGGCTTCCTTGCATAACAATTTACAAGAAAAGTAGAAGCCCGAAATTTTTTTCCTCTGGTAGGTTAATTAGAAATATATATCAATAAAAGCACCTACATAAAAAAAGGGGGTGCAACCTATGTTCAGATGTTACATGCAAGTAGTGCAAAAGCAGGATAGAAGAAACAGCAAATGATACACTCCCAACTATCCCTCCCCTAACCTATCTATGAAGTTGATAAAGGAAAGCTTATTATTCCTTACAACCAAAGTGGAAGCCTGGATTGGGTGACAAATAGGAGTAGATGACCATACGATACCCCTACAAATTATATGTCTGGAAATTCTAAAAGTGTGAATCTTTTTTAGCTAAGAAAATTATGCCATAGTTTTTTCCCTAAGAGGATACCTTTTATTATGTCAGGTGACTTGAGGGCCTTGGAGGCATTAGAGAAGATCAAGTAGATTCCTTAGTACATCCTTTCCCATATTTTTTATCACATCTCTTCCCCAATTTTTTTTTCTTTCAAGTGACATCTCATCTCTCCTTTTTTTCTTTCCTTTACTAATCACCTTGTCCTATGCCCCCCTGCACCCCCACAAACAGAAAAAAAAAGGGGGGAAGGGGGGGGGGGGAGGAAAATCCAAAAGAGTAATAACTTAACAAAGTTCTAAGTCCACCATTTGCTTCAACAAAGCAGGTTATTTGATTCAATTTGTATACATCAAAACATCTATTTAACTTCTTCCCAGAAAACCTTGTAAGCTAAGAAAATGCTACTGGTAATAAGGCTTGACAAACGTATAGGAACAAGCTAGAAAAATAAAAAATGAAGTGCACAATTACTGATGGGTAGACCAATGAATATATGCAACTAGCAAAAATGAACACATTCATTCCTCACCCAGCAGCAAAGCAAAACTTTGTTTGAGGGAGCAATGAACAAATAGACGAATTAGAAATGTAAGAAACTGATAAACTGGCATTTAGCATTTTATTGACTAATTCATGGATTTTTTTTCTTGATAGATAACATTTTTTTTCCCTGCTGGATCTCAAACCTCTGAACCTCCCACATCACCACCCCAACCCCTTGCCACTTGAGTCAGGCTTGAATGGTCTATTGTCTAATTTATGTAACCCATTTGTTGATGCATATGGTCCAAGAGAAGATGTGTATACATGGAATCAAAGAAATATCAAGAAGCCAGCAAATTCAAACCATCCACCAAACCATAAAGACTATAGTTGGTTAGAAAGAGACGCCAACAAAACACATTGCTTTAATATTTCTGCTGTAAAAAACAAAAGGACTCTATTTAAATTGTGCACCTAAAACCTCAGAAGCAAGGTCAAACAATCCTATAGTTATGGCCAATGTTGTCAAAAGCAAAAGGCGATGTTAAGGCGATAAGACTGCTTTCAGCTTAAGGCAAGAAACAAGGCGATAGACTAACTATAGTATGGCAATTAACAAAAATACATATATTTACCTACTTGATGTTTAACCAACATAAGTGTTGTCTTTAATAATCAATACTATTAATGTTTCATCCCTCATGCAGTCTTTTAAAATTAAAAAAAATAGTAATAATTACTCAAGTGTTTACAACGCTTTGGAGCCAAACAATTTCGGGTCATTTCCAATTAGAGGGGTTTGGCTTTCGTGGGTGCAACCTAGAGTTCGCTTTTTTGTGTGGGAGGCAACGTGGGGTAAAGTTCTAACCTTGGATCAAGTTCAAAAATGAGGTTGGTCTTTAGCAAATAGGTGTTACTTTTGCATGAAAAATCTATATATCACTTGCTTCTCCACTGTGAAAAGACGAGTTTTATGAGAGCTACTTTTTGCGCCTTTTAGAGAGACCTTTTGGGGTGAAATGGTTCTTTTATGGGTAAGAAGCGCAAGACCCTAATGCATATTCTGGACAATTTGAAAGGCAAGGAATAGAATTGCATTCGATGACTAGATATTTTCAATCCAAAGACTAAAAAGCGTTTTTGTTTGCTTTCTTTGATCAAAGACTAAATTGTTTATAGATGATTGTTCTCTAACTTTAGTAAGTTTCTTTGATTGGTTGGGTACTTATTGAGGCTCTAATTCTTTTGGTAAATTTTTCTCTTGTTTGAGCCTTGGAGGTGGAGGAAGGTTGTTTCTTGTATCCCTTGGGTCACTCTTTTAGCGACTCTTTTTAATACAATTTAATTCTTTATCTATCAAAATTATTCAAGGTGTTAAATATCATACCCTCATCATAAGAAACATCATATTGTTTAGAGAAATTCATCCAATCTAAATGTATACTTTAATTTTCTAAACATCTAAAAATCAAAATAAAAAACAAATAAGAGAATGAACATCCTAGAGAATCTTTAGGCATCATTATCAATCATCATTGAAATTAAAAATGTCATCATTTCCATTAATGCTAGATTGATAACCCTCCAACTCACTATAACTATAATTGATAATATAATATGTCATCTTATACTTAATCTAATGTTAGATTGAACTAAATTACAATCTAAGTGTGTTTGATCTTAACCCACACTCAAAAGTAGTCACTATGCCTTACCCCTTATCCTAAGGCAACCACCTAGGCATTGCCTCCTTGAAACTGTCTTGCCTAGGTGTTCAGGAGGCAACTTTTATTCACCTGGCTTGGCTTGGCCTGATGGCCTAGGCGATCGCCTTTAATAACACTGGCCAAAGAAACTAGAGAATAGATAAGATATAAAGAATAAACACTATATACTCAGATAGTAAACATATTCAAACAAAGAAAAACATATTCATTATTCAATACCAATCAATGTCACTAGTTTATTCATCCAAATGCCACTTTTTCAGTTTTTCTATATTGGCACAAAGAAAATGAGGAAAGGGCATTAAGCGGAAGCCTACATGGCTTTGTATAATTAAATTATTTTCTCTAAACAACAGCATGAACAACTCATGTACCAAAAGAAAGCACTTTGAACTGACCTAACGAGTTTTCCACTTTCTCAAAAGCTCATCATATACTGGTCCCTTTCCCACTTCAACAAGGGCATGTTTCAACTTTGACAATGTGGAAGAGGTCAATTTGATCCCTCGGACAATCATATCCTTGGCATATTTAACTGCTTCCGGGATCCTATCATGATCACGCAGACCTGTAACCAGCAAATTCCCTGTCTCCTCCAAGCCAGAATCATGATTCTCAATTATGTATTTCCAAACCTTTATAGCCTTATAGACGTCCCCAAGATCCAAGTAGATCCTAACCGCTGCATTACAGTTTGTCAGGTCAGGCACACACTCATTTTGAACCATTTCACTGAATATTGAAAAAGCCTCCTCTAACTTCCTTCTTCTAATCAGGAACCTAAACAATACATTGTAAGTTTCCGAATCCGGGAATGCCCCATTGCAAACCATCTCATCCAACATCCCTCTTGCCATAACAATATTGTCGCACGAACAATGCAGGGCAATCATAGAATTATACATTTCAGTATCGGGTCTACCAATATTCCTACTTAACATTGTCTGCCAAAGCAACTGGGCCCCTTTTGAATCACTTGTCTTCACACACTCCTGAAGGCCAATCCTGTAAAACCTCATCCCGGGAGAACACTGTCTATCCCTCATTATCTCAAAAAACTTCATAGCTTCGCGCCTTCCATCTGGACCATGGAGCAGAGCATTCAAAAACGATTCATATGCTGACACATTTCCTGGATCCCAACCAATATCCATCACCATCTCATCAAAAGTTTGCCTAGCAGCACCACAATTCCCCTCACTCTCCCAACCCTCCAACAAAATCGCATAAGTATCCGCGTCCGGCCTAATCAAACCCCTCACATTGCGCAAAAACTCTGCCGCCTGCACTGTTCTCCCATCCCTACAAATTGCGCTAAGCAGAGAATTAAGAGCCACGATGTCCCGAGGACAACCGTACTGTTCCATAACATCAAACGTCATGATCGCCTCTCGGACCCGATCCGCAATCACATAACTACTAAAAATAGAAGCAAAAGTGGCCAAAGACAGCAAACCTTGCTTCTTCATGGACTTGACCGCGTCCCACATTGCGTCAAACAACAAATTCTTGCCCAGCATATCCACGACCAAATTCCAAGAGTATGGGCTATGGTTGTCATTGAGCTGGTGGCCGGACCAACGGAAGAACTTCACGGCGGAGCCGGGGAAGCCATAGGAGAGTTTGAGAGAGTCTTCGACGTCTTCTGGAGAAACCCTAATGGCGGTGTCGTGCAAGACCTCTTCGACGGTAGAGGACGGGGTGTTGGCTATTATTTCGCATAGGAGTCTAACTTTCGGGCTCAAATTGGGGGTTTCGAGGTATGTGGGAAAGCTGGGTCGCTTAGGGGTTTGATGGTGCGTAGCTGAGTCTGTGGTTGAAGATGAATGGCGCTTGTTGCGGTGGTCATGGTGTAGTGGTGGAGGAGAAGAGGTAGTGTGGTTTGGCCTCTTGTGCTTCTTGCCCATGGAGTCAGAAACACAAAAACCCTAGAAAATCTGCAGTAAACCCTAGCCGGAGAAGAAATATATACATTCTTTTGGTTTTCAGCCCATGAGAAAAAAAAAAAAAAAAAAAAAAAAAGGAAACATATTCCCTGCCATACCAACCATTTAAACAAATTTCCATCACTTGATTGTCTCTATTCCATGCGTTCTAATCCTTTTAGTAAACTCCCATCATTTGCTTTTCTCTATTCTATCATTCTTAGTGGATAACGCTGGGTATACTGCACTGGTGATATTTAAGACATCATATACACACCTTTTTCTATTCTAACAAAAATTCGAGGAGCTTTGGAGAAAATATTAATGAGCTGATGCTTAAAGACCCTTTGTATGAACACCTTTTGCTATTGAAAGAAAAATTGGAGCAGCTTTTTACCACCATCTTCAAAATTGGAATAGACCTTTCATTATCAAAGAAAAGAGTTTATGAGTTTATGATTGACTCACTATAATTCAGTGAAGCATGTTTATTCCTAAAAATTAATTCCAGTAATCTTATTAATACTCAAAACTTGTATTCTCTGTCTATATATATAAAACAATTTAATTAGTTGTTATTGACTTAAATATGTGTCATATATTTGTCTATGCAATGGAGTTCAAGGGTTATCCCTTCTTAGTTATAGCATTATGGCCAATGCATCAATTTTGGTGTATAGTCTCTTCAAATTGATAAATGGTAGTTTTTTTATTTTTTATTTTCATTCATTCATGTACAGAGTATATATAGAGGGTAATCACCATTCTAAGAATGGGAAAAAATGATACAAGGAAATAATAATATAAGGAAATAACAATTAATATCCTAATATCTCAACTTTCCTGATATCTCACTATTCCTAATATCTCAATATTCATAATATCTAAACTTTCATAATATCTAAACATTTCTAATATCTCAACACTAAATGATATAGGGAAAGAATGATATAAGGAAATCATACCTAATATCTCAACACTCCCCCTCAAGTTGGTGCATAGATGTCACACATGTCCAACTTGTCTAAAAATTTTGAGAACACTTGACTTGAGACAGCTTTTGTGAGGATATCGGCCAATTGATCTTCTGATCGAATCTTAGGCAATTCCACAATCTTATCATCCAACTTTTCCTTAATGAAGAATTTATCCGCCTCGACATGCTTTGTACGATCATGTTGTACTGGATTATGAGCAATGTCACATGCGGCTTTATTGTCACAAAACAATCGGATTGGTTGCCTAGATAGGTAACCTAAATCCTGTAAGAGGAGTCTTAGCCATAATGCCTCACAAAATCCTAAAGTCATACCTTTAAATTCCGCTTCTGCACTTGAACGAGCGATGACATTCTGCTTCTTACTTTTCCATGTCACAAGATTACCACCTACAAAGGTAAAGTAACTAGATGTAGATCGCCTATCATCCACTGCACCGGCCCAATCAGCATCAGTATATACTTCTATACTCTGATGATCAACATTTTTAGCAAACAAAATTCCCTTCCTATGAGCATTCTTCAAATACCTCAAAATACGCATGACTGCATTCATATGTTGCTCTCCAGGATTGTGCATGTATTGACTCACTACACTCAATGCATAAGCAAGATCTAGTCTTGTATGAGCTAAGTACATTAATCTCCCCACATGTCTCTGGTATCTTCCCTTATTGCTTGATACTTGATTAGGCTCAACACACAATTTCAGACCTTCTTCTATTGGTGTATTAACAGGTTAACATCCCGACATTTCAGTCTCCTGTAAAAGATCTAAGGCATACTTTCTTTGAGACAGAAAAATTCTTTTACTTGATCAAGAAACTTCAATCCCAAGAAAGTATTTCAGATGACCTAGATCTTTCATGTCGAATTCTCTAAATATATAATTTTGCAGAGCTTTTATTTCTTCAGGATCATTTCTTGTAACTACCATGTCATCCACATATACAATGAGTGTCGTAATCTTACCATGTTGCTTTTTCAGGAACAAAGTGTGATCTGAATTACTTTGACGATAGCCAAAAGCTCTTAATGACTTTGTGAACCTTCCAAACCATGCTCTCAGGGATTACTTCAACCCATACAATGACTTCTTCCATTTCCACACCTTCTAACATTGCTTTTCTGACACCATGCATCCTAGTGGAAGATCCATATATACTTCTTCAGATAACTCGCCATGCAGAAAGACATTTTTCACATCGAACTGTTGTAATGGCCAATCTAGGTTTGCAGCTAAAGACAGTAATACTTGAACCGTGTTGATCTTAGCTATAGGTGCAAATGTCTCTGTGTAGTTAATTCCATAAATTTGAGTGTGCCCTTTTGCTACCAGTCTTGCTTTAAATCGTTCAATACTACCATCTGCCTTGTACTTCACAGTATAGATCCAACGACACCCAACTGGCTTCTTTCCTGGTGGACATTCTACGAGTTCCCATGTTTCATTCTTTTGCAATGATTTCATCTCTTCATTCATGGTTGCTTTCCACCTTGGATCAGCTAAGGCTTCCTGCACACTGTTAGGAATAGATACAATAGATAATTGATTTACAAATGACTTATTTGATTCAGACAAACGATGGTTAGACACATAGTTGCTCATAGGATATTTGACTTTGGTAGACAGTTCAGGTTCATGTGTGAGTTTAGGAATACCTCTATTATGACGGTGTGGTAACCGTTTCATGAATGGATTAGGTTCCAAATGAAGAACACCCTCAACAGACGATGATTGGTTTGGTATTTCAGTGAAGACATCTTCAGACCCAAATTGTTGACGACTCATATCCAACTTACCCGCTTCTTGGTTCACTAGTTCAGATTGTCCATATTCATCATCCTCAGAGATATGATAATCGTAATCGAGAGTCTGAATTTCCTTATGGTACTCCCTCTAAAGTTTAGACTTAGATGAAAAATACATCGAATCTTCATGAAACACCACATCCATTGTAATATACATTCGTCGAGTTGGAGGATGGTAACATCGATATCCCTTTTTGTGCAATGCATATCCAACAAACACACATTGCAATGCATGAGAAGTTAACTTGGTGCGTTGGTGTTTGTGTAGATGCACAAATGCCACGCAACCAAAAACACAAGGAGGTAGATTTGGGACGGTTGGGGCAACTACGACATTAGTAAGAGCTTGGAGAGGTGTTTGGAAGTTAATTGAGCTGGAAGGTACCCGATTGATCAAGTATGTGGCAGATGTGATTGCTTCTCCCTAATAAGATATCGGTATTTTTGCTGCTAGCAAGGAAACACGAACAACCTCTAATAAGTGCCGATTTTTTCGTTCAGTGACTCCATTTTGCTAGGGTGTATTGGAACAAGTAGTCTGATGAATGATGTCATATCCTTTCAAATACTTTTGAAGATCAGAACTTTGATATTCTCCACCATTATCACTACGCAGAACCCAAACCTTTGCATTGTACTGAGTTTCAATCATTTTATGAAATTTTTGAAACAACAAGTTCACTTCATCTTTGGTCTTCATCAAGCATAACCATGTCATTTTGGTACAATCATCAATAAAAGTAACAAACCAACGTGAGCCACTCAAAGTTGGGACTTTGGATGGGCCCCAAACATTAGAATGTATAACTATAAAAGGAAACGAACTTTTATTAAAAATTAACGGAAACGAAGCATGATGGCTTTTAACCAATTCACAAATATCACAATGGAAACCAGAAATATCACTCTTTGCAAACAAACTAGAAAACAATTTTTTTAAATAATCAAAGGAAGCATGTCCCAAACGTCGATGCCACAACCAAATTTCAGACTTTTTCTTCTCCCCCTCAGATTCATCTACCATCAAGGCTTGTTGCAACTTATTTGAATCCTTTGATTGCAAGTCCAAGTAATAGAGTTTTCCTCGCTTAATGCCACAACCGATTGTCTGTCTTGTTTGGATGTCCTTAATCACACAAAATTCAGGCAAAAAAATGACAATACAAGATAAGGTTGCAGTGATTTGAGAAACTGACAAAAGATTTTAATCTAAAGATGGAACAACTAAAATAGAATCCAAATTCAAAGTATCAGTAAGAGTTAAGGATCCTTCCCCAATGACTAGGGTTGTGTTACCATTGGCTGTGGAAACAATTTTTTGTGAGGAAGGTCTAAGGGGTGAAACCTGTCTAGAATCAAAAGTCATATGATCTGTAGTACCATAATCAATTATCCATGCACTATTAATAACAGGTGTAAAAGTATTTAAAAACTTACCACCATGATCTGTAGCGGCTACCAATGCAGAGGCTTTCTCAGCAACATTAACCTCTGTTTTTATTTCGGCAATAGTTGCAGTCGAGGTTTTCTTGGAATCCTTCTTCCGTTGATCACGATTATTATCATTAATAACAAAGTGTGGATAGCCTAAACATGATCTAAAGGTCCATGGTTCAAACCCTCGGTTCCTCATTGTTTTCTTGGTCATACCAAGAGTCGTTGCTTTGAAATTGTGGGATATCCAGACTAGTGGGATCAGTCTTATTGCGGTGAGTGCATTTGAAGGTTGACTTATCAATATTAGGGCTTGTCTTAGGATGGTTGATCGCTGTCGGACTACCATAGCGACAAAATATCCAGGATTTCAGTTCCATGGCTCTGATACCATCTTCAAATCGATAAATGGTAGTTTTTTTTTATTTTTTTTTTCATTCGTTCATGTACAGAGTATATATAGAGGGTAATCACCATTCTAAGAATGGGAAATAATGATACAAGGAAAGAATGATATAAGGAAATAACAACTAATATCCTAATATCTCAACTTTCCTGATATCTCACTATTCCTAATATCTCAATATTCATAATATCTCAACTTTCCTAATATCTAAACATTCCTAATATCTCAACACTAAATGATATAAGGAAAGAATGATATAAGGAAACCATTCGTAATATCTCAACATAGTCTTGTCACCCTCTTTAAAAAGCGACGCGTCACTATTTTGTTATAGTAAAGAAATCAATTTGTCAACACTAATAGGATAGAGAACAAAACTAAAAATTATTTAAGTTGCATTAATTGAGTTAAGGTGTACACACCTCAAAGTAGACATCTATGTCAAGTGGATAACAATAAATTTTACATAATACGTAGAACAATGCTTAGTCTTTCGATGTTTGAAGGGACACTTGAAGGATACATTATCACTTCCTCCATGAGTTTGATCCCCATGACATCTAGCATTGCAAAGCATATCCATTCCTTTCTCTCTATGTATGGAAGAATTCGGTGATACTTAAGATCTCATATGAACAACTTTTGTTATTGAAAGAAAAATTTATGGAGTTTTTTTACCACATCTCCAAAATTAGAATACACTCTTCATTATTAAGGAATAGAATTGTCGAGTTAATGGTTGACATTAGTTGCTAGGGTTCAGTAACACATTTTTATTCCTAAAAAAATGACTTCACTAATCTTATTAACACTTAAAAACACTATTTTCTACATATATAAAACAATCTAACTAATTCTTATTGACTTGAATATGTGCCATATTTTTTGGCAATGAAGTTCAAGGGTTACCACTTCTTAGTTATAACATTATTATCAATATGTTGATCTTGGTATATAGCTTTGTCACCCTCTTAAGAGATCTTATAAAGCTTGGGTCTTGAAAAACACTTTTATTTGATGTAGTCTTTTTCTTAATGATTTCTCTTTAGCTTGGTTTGTCTTTGTGATTGCCACTTTGGAAATCATCTTGCCTAATCACACTTGAAATATAATCATTAGTTCTAAACCTTATTTTGCTATCATAAAAACTAAGATTAACCAAACCTTGGTTTCACATCTCATAATTGGAGGGATGGTTGGTCTTAACCATCGAGATGAGTTTTCCATGGCAAGTGCACTAGTGTGTATGATAATACATTAAATAAGACCTATAGTGAGTCGCGATTTAAGGCCATCAAGTAGTCATGACTTCACCAAGCTGTTTTATTACGTTGTCTCTCAACTATATAATAAAACAATATAAAAATAATTGCATATAAATTAAGATAATAGGGAAGAGATAATGCAAACACAAGATTTTTATAGTGGTTCGGTGCAACCTGGCCTACGTCCACCCTCCTCTAACTTCAATCCCAAGCTTGAGGTTCCACTATTTCAAAGTTTCCAAACCAAGTCTTCAAGCAATACAATTGGATTATGGCTCCAATCTACCATTTTGGACTTTTGGCTCCAAGTACCCTTTACAATCCTCAAGAGATACCCCAATCTTGAACAACCTCTCAAGTGATAGACCGGTTGAGCTGGAGGTCAACCGGTTGAGTTGGGGGTCAACCAGTTTCTCATCCGGTTCAACCAGTTGAATCGTTTTTGGCTAAACAACCAACCTTTTCAACTTAAAACCTTTTAAACAAGTTTTAAAAACATTTGACACAAGGTTTTAGTTGAAAACATGAAATCATCCAATTTTAAAATATTTAAAACAAAATAACTCTTTGATGATTTTGGTGCATAAGTAAATAACGTAATGCATGAAAATCCTAGTGCACCAACAACCTTACAAAGAGATCTTATAAAGCTTGGGTCTTGAAAAACACTTTTCTTTGATGTAGTCTTCTTCTTAATGATTTCTCTTTAGCTTGATTTGTCTTTGTGATTGCCACTTTGGAAATCATCTTGCCTAATCACACTTGAAATATAATTATTATTTCTAAACCTTGTTTTGCTATCATCAAAACTGAGATTAACCAAACCTTGGTTTCACATCTCATAATTGGAAGGATGGTTGGTCTTAACCATCGAGATGAGTTTTCCATGGCAAGTGCACTAGTGTGTATGATAATACATTAAATAAGACCAATAGTGAGTCGTGATTTAAGGCCATCAAGTAGTCATGACTTCACCAAGTTGTTTTATTACGTTGTCTCTCAACCTTAAGAGAATGTTGAGCTTGTGCCCAAATTAGCATTGACTTTGACCTACGGGTGAGATCCTAAAGTGATCATATATTCCTATGGATTGCGTCAATATTGATTAAAGCCAATAGTAAGAGGTATTCTCAATAAAGACTGTGATATCTCATGGGATTGAGACAGAGTATCCGTTTGGACGATCCTAAGGAGGTGTGCTTATGTAAATTATCATCATAGTAGTTCTTTAAGTGGAATTTGACATAAGTTGTTGGAGAGATAAGATATGTCAATTGAACACAAAACAAGAGAATCTATTACTCAAGGATAGTAAAGGTAGTCTTGAAATATTGATAAATTTCATCTTCTCAGATTATCAACACCAATTCATGAGATACTAAACACAATGGATAGCAGGTCACAAACCTAAGCACTTATTGTCTTGTTGTTATTTAAATAGGGTATTGGAGTGTAGTTAATTATCTGTAGTAAAATGTTGAATCAACTTTATGATTGGATTTTAAGGGTCAAGACTATCCTCTAGGTCCCAATGGTTCTCGCACAAACTTATATACCTTAATAACATGATTTATGAGAATTGAATAAGTTCTTGGTTCACTTATGTGTATAAAGGCATTTTGGTAATTGTGTAAGGTTTCATAAGGGTTAGTGAACAATCTTCACATTAGGCTAATTGATTAGTTAGTCTATAATATCAATTAATCAATTAGGACTCATTTTGGGCTAGATTAAGTCACTTAGGCCTAGTTATGAGCCCTATAAATACCCCCTTAGGTGTTAAGGTTTCTAGTTAGTCGTCTTCCACCACGCAAAGAGAAAAAAGAGCCCTAACCTCTACTCTCCCAAACTTTCTACCATTTAAGTGCCAAGATTAAGGTAGAGTCATCATAACAAAAGATCTAGGATGTGCTAGACTTTTGGAGGATTCAATTTGATTCTACATTGAACGGAATAGATTTGGGAACATCCAAATCTATAGTAACTTTTTCTAATAAAGATATGTATTTTGCTTCCATTGTTAGGATCTAGAGTTCTAGGGGAAAAAATCATGCACCTAACATGGTCTTGGAATAGGGAATAGAATGATCCAAGATTCCCTACACTTGGAACTCCACAGTAGAATTGAGTAGCAAAAAAAACGCGAATCCGTTATGAGTTTTTCAATACTCCCTACTGAAGGGAAAAACCCAAATATCTCTGTTTCCCAAGCTCAGACCAAGTTAGGAGCATGCATAACTATCCTAGGTTTTTTTTTTAAATCCTATGAACAGTGGAAAAGTAGTGTTTTTAAACTTTAAAGGGATTTAGAAAGTACTAACAAAAACCACACCTTAGATTTGGATATTCCTGAATCAAATCCACGTGGTGAAGATAAAGAATGAAATCGCAGAAGTCTCATAAACCCCAAGTTTTCCTCATGATGACTCAAACCTTGATCTTAACACACTTCCGGTGGGGATGAAAGGAAGAATGGGGGCTATGACTCTCTTTTTCTCTCTAGAGATGGAAGATGACTCTCTAGAAAAAAAAATGGGAACCCTAACCCTTAAAGGGTTATTTATAGGGTTTCCTACTAGGCTTAAGTGACTCGAGCCCACTAAGGGTTTAGGTCACTTAATCTAGCCCAAAATGGGTTTTAATTTATTAATTAACCCAATAGGGCCTACTAGTTAAACAATTAACCCAATCCAAAACCTTGTTCACTTTCTCTTGTGCAACCTTGCCTAGTTACTAAAACACTCTTATGCACAAAGTGAACCTAGAGTCAATCTAACCATCATAACCCATGCCAACAAGGTATATGAGCTCAAAGCAGGGACCATTAGGACCTATATGAATATTGACTCCCTCATAATGCAATTTTAAAGTCGATTCAACATCCCATTGCAGAGAATGAACAAAAATCTAGTATCATATGTAAATAACAACGAGACACCAAGTGCTCGAGTCCGTGACCTACTAATTGTGTTCGGTCTCCCCATCAATTGGTGTTCGTAGTTTAATAAGGTGAAAACTATCAGCCTTTTAAGACTACCTCTACCATCCTTGAGTTACGATCCTCCTATTATGTGTTCAACTAACATGTCTTAGCTTTCAAAAAGCCTATGTCAAGTTCAACTTAAGGAATTACTATGGTGGCCATAATTTCCATGAACACACTCCTTAAGATCACCCAAGAGGACACACTATCTCAATCCCATGAGATATCATAGTGCATCTATTGAGAATACCTATTGCTATCGACTTTCATCAACAATGACCCAATCCATAAGGAATATATGATTAACTTACAATCTTACCAGTAAGTCAAAGTCATTGCTAACTTTAGCACAAGCTAAATATTCTCTCAAGGTTGAGAGATAACACAATGAAGTAGCTTGGTGAGGTCATGACTCACTATAGGTCCTGTCCAATGTGTAACCATACACACTAATGCACTCACCATGGGAAACCCATCCTAATAGCCAAGTCCAGTCACCCCTCTAATTAGGAAGTGGTGCACTACACCTCTAGTGGGTTGCCTAGACCCATGAACTCATTGTGAACAAGTCATCTATTTGTAAGGAACCCATGGCTTAGATCTTCTGTGCAACTCCTAATGTACTTAAGTCACGTACAATACAGAAGATGCAAACAAGAATGTTCATAAAGTATAATACATGGAATAAAAATAAATAAAAGTGAAACTAGAACATCATTAAATAAATAATGAATTCCAAATTTATTACATCATGTCATGCTTTTAAAGGCTCTATCCTAACACTTACATCCTTTTAAGGATATACCTTAGATACTACTAGATATCTTTGTTGGAAATATTGGATTATTTCATTCCCTGACCTTAGATCTAATAGGGTGCATGCATTTAATCTAGGGCTTTCTAGATCCCAATTTAAGTGGAAACATGGTTTTCTTAAACCAATTAAATATTTAATCTAGAAAGAACTGAAAACACACCTGGATTTAGATGTTTTAGTAAATTAATTTCAAACCATAAAAGATGTTGTTGAAGAATTTGAAACCATAGAAAACTTTAAGAAACTCGTCTACCTAGTGTTCTTCCACCCGATCACAACCTTACATGATACCTAGCATGAGAAAAATGTGGGCTTTTCTCTCTAGAAAGTGGCTAGGTTTTCTTTTTAGAGAGTCTTTCTGGAAGAAGATAGGTAAAAGTTTAGAACCCTAACCCCTAAGAGGGTATTTATAGGGTTCCTTATGGACTTAAGTGATTTAAGCCCAAATTGGGCTTGAGTCATCTAATTGAGCCAATATAGGTCCTAATTAAGCTTCTAGCACTAGATAATAGGCATTCTGGTATGGTAGGAATACTAGTCTTTAGGCCGACCACAATACAAGTCATGAGCGATAGCGAAGCCAAGCCGTATAAAGGCGAGCAGCCCTTATAGCAATAGCAAACGGCCTACTTATAGCCCCATTTTTCCCCTTTTTTCGGGGACTTCAACGGGCCTGTAAAGCTCATAAAATGCTGAATACAGATCTTTCTTTCTTTCTCCCCTACATGGATAGAAGTAGATAAAGGGGAATTCATTATAACTCCCGCAGGATGAAAAAAAGTAAAAGATTACTAAACTCCAATTAATTAATTAGTGTAGTCCAAAATGAAAATTCATAAGATCTAGTGAAATCTTATGCTTTAACCAAAATACCCTTATGCATACTTACAAACCTAAAACCCAAATCCCACAAAACAAACATGCCACCATGAATTAAATGTTCAAGTGGAGACCACTAGGGCTCATAGGAAAATATTGGCTCCCTCATAATCCAATTCTGAAATTGATTCAACATTTCATTAAAGAGAATCAATTGCACTACAATATTATATGTAATTACAATGAAACGAATGTTTGATTTTGTGACCTACTATCCACTGCATATAGATGCCCTATGAATTGGTGTCTATAATATAATAAAGTAATATTATTAACTATCAAGATTACCTCTTCAATCTTTGAGTTATGGATCCACCTTTTATATGAATAATTGACATACTCTAACTCCAAGAAGTAAATGTCAAATTCCACTAAGTATGAAAATGATAATGATAGTATATAAAATATGTCCAAAATTCTAAGGTATAAAAATTATGATACAACTATGAAAAGTATGATTAGGGTATAAAAATATGTGACCAGGATAATAAGGTATGAGAAATGTAACTTTGGTACAAGTAATATGATTTAAGTTCAAAAATATGACTAAGTATCTAGGTACAAAAAATGTGATTTAGGTACTAGTAATATGATCAGGTTATGAAAAATGTGATCAAAGTATTAATGTACAAAAGATACAACTTGATTATAACAAATGTAACTAGGGTACAAAGATTGTGTTAAAAGGTATTAAAGTAAAAAATTGATATAGATATAAATGATGTGTCTTAGGTACAAAAAATGATAGTAAAGTATTGAAGTGTGAATACAAAAAGTATGATTTCAAACTCAATACAAAAAAGTAGGATTATGTTACAAAATTATGAACAAGTATGAAGAATGTGACTAAAATTTAAAGGTATAAAATCAATATACTATGTGTGGACCCCGTATTTCGGCTCATACGTTTTCCACTTGATGGCGTGCTTGATTTTACTTTGAAAATGATTTTATTGTTTGAAAAATGACTTGGAGCCGCCACTTATTTTTGTTTTATTTTTTAAAAGGGTAAACAAAATAAAAAAGAAAACCCTAAGTGTGACTCCTCATTTTGGAAAAGGTGATCTACGAAAAACCGGATTGGACTCGGGGGTCAGGTTACTTATCAAGAAGGTGCGGTAAAGACCATAGCACCCCTCTAAGTCCCTAAAGTCGGGTCTCTACTAATAAAATGAAGCTGACATGGCAATCAGTAGGAAAATCAATGGATACTCAAATTGATCATGCGCATATGAGAATCAAAACACTCAATAAAGAATGATCAAAGTGGGAGCAGGGCATACCTTGGCATCAAACGATCAATGCGCTATCAAAAGAGCGGGTTAGTGCACAATTAAGAAATAGTCTCATGCATATCAGAGAGTAGGATAAATCAATCATGTATGATAATCCAATCAAACAATCAATCAATCAATCATAAAGTCACCCATGTTGGGCCCTCACCGAAGCCCGTTTATTTTGCATGGTTTAATGTCGTAGATTCCATTATTCTGGAATTACGAAAAATTTATTCATGCTTATCGAAATCAAGAGGAGCAGAAGATCGTTTGAAAACCAGAGCAGAATTAAAACTATTTGAGAGAAAATTGGATTTTTGAAATTTAATTGAAAAATTGGAATCTCGAAGATTACTGGAAAATTGGAGTTCTAGAGTTTATTTGAAGATCAGACTTTTAGAGGTTGAATGTGAGAATGAGAATTTTAGAAATTGAATTTGAACGAGATGGGAATTTCGAAAACGATTGGAGAGTTCGGGATTTTAAATGAGTGGATAAGTGGATGAGTGGATGAGTAAGTAAGCGAATGAATGGAATAGCGATGATGGTGAAATAATAAAGATTAGGTAAATAATGGCAAAAGATGGAATTTTAGAGATTGAAGATGTGAATTTAGAGGTTGAAAACTTAAGAATTTATTTAGAGATGAGATCTTTGGCATATGAATAACTGAATAAGTAAATGGATGGGATAACATTAATAACAAGAATAATCATTAAATGGCAGTATACGCACGGTAGAGCCTTTGAGATTGGAAATTAGATTTGGAAGTCGGGTCTTGAAGAATTAAACTTTAACGATTAGAATAAATAAATAAATATGGGATAATAATGCTATTTGACGGAAACAATATTTTAAACAAATAGAAAATGAGTAGTTGAATTTTTAAGATTGAAAATTAAATTAGGACGTTGGATTTTTGAAGAATTGGACCTTAAATAAATAAATAAATATGGGATAATGATTCTATTTGATGAAAATAAGATTTAAACGAATTATTGAAAAATTAAATTAAGACATGGGATTTTTGAAGGATTCAAACTTTAAATAACTAGATAAGTATGGGATTATAATTCTAATTGATGAAAATAAGATTTAAACGAGTTATTGAAAAATTAAATTAAGACATTGGATTTTTGAAGGATTTAGACTTTAAATAACTAGATAAATAAGGGATAGTGATTCTAATTGATGAAAATAAGATTTAAACGAGTTATTGAAAAATTAAATTAAGACATGAGATTTTCGAGAAATTACTTAAAGACCTAACTTTTGAAAATGGGATTTAAAGTTTAGAATGTAGTAAATTCATCGAGACCAACATAAGTTAATTTATACAAAAGTTTTCATATATGGTGATTAGACATAATTAAAGAAGGGAAGGTGAAATATAAATTATTTTGTGTTTCAAAAACGATATTCAATCTTAATAATTTATCCTTCAGTTATGCTTAAGTCGAATTAAAGAAGATAGGTAAAAAAAAATATAATAAGATGTAAATAAAAATTAAATAATAAATTAATAGATTATGAAGATTAGGGGTTTAGAGATTCTTTTTAGGATTGAGGCAGCCAAATGGGCTAGCTCAACATGGACTTGAGCCATGAGAGTGATTGGCTTAAGGAGCAATGGGGCCCTTCATCAGCAACTTTGGGTCTGGGTTCCAACTTAAGCCCATACCTACCACCATGGGCAAACCCAAGCCCATCACCAACACAGCCCATTTATTTAAGAGAACAATGCCCTTCATCAATATGCCTGGGCTGGGCGTCTTCTCAAGCCCAATGTCCATCATGGGCAAGCCCAAAACACCAAACTCCATCACAACCCAATTCTCCATTTAGGCACCATCATCTTCACCAGCAACCTTCTTGGCAGCCACCTTCATGCCCTCTATAGACCCTCAATTTTGTCCTTTTAGCACATGTTTTAAAGTCCATTACCAATACTTTACAGTAATCTCTTGGTAGCCCATAGCTACTCACGCTACTTACCTTTCTTGAGCCACCTCGGAGACTTTAGTTGAGGGGTTTACCTGGCTCCACATTATGACCTTGGTTGCCCTTCAAGTTTAGATTAGGTTTCACTTAAGTGCACTTCATGTTAGACTTAGTTAGGCCCACTTAGGTACACCTAGCCCACTTAGGTCCACCTTGACCCACTTAGATTCACCTAAGCTCACTTAGGCCCACTTTAACCCACTTAGACTCACCTAAGCTCATTTAGGCACATCAAGGCCCACTTTGGTTTGCTAGGTCCACTTAGGCATCTTGGCCCACCTATGTTACCTTTTAGATAACTCTTGTATGACTTGCATAGTTCCCATGATTTGTATTTCTTAACACTTGCATGAGCTTGATTTCTTATTCATTTATCTATTTATTTATTTAGTTATTTATTCATTATATTTGTTTACCTATTTGTTTATTGTTATCTATTTATTTGTTTTTACAAGATTGCATGTGATCAATTATCTTATCTCTTTTTATGATTACTATTATTATTACTATTAAATGTTTTTACTAATATGTACGTTAATAAATTTTTTTAGTAAGTTATTTTGTATTTTATTTTATTTTATTTGGTTATTTTCTTAAAGTGTTTTTAATGTATTTTTTTTGGTAAGTTAAGGTTTTTTAATATATATATATATATATATATATATATATATATATATATATATATATATATATATATATATTTGTTTATACCAATTTGATAAGTTATTATTATTATTATTACATTTAAAAAGCTTTGTTAATATTTTTTTTTTTGAATTATGATGTATATAAAATAGAAAATCACTTTCCATAAAAGTTAAAATACCACTTTGCAATTAAAACATCACTTTCCATATATCCACGTACATATCCCAAAGAGAAATAAAATATTCCATGAAAAGGATAGGTTGCCATATAAATGGGACAAAAAGGAATAGAAGAAAGACGGTGGGACTTTTTCTTTGGGGGCAAGGAGATTTTTTTTTAGAGTTTAGCAGAGAGATCCAAACGGAGGACTTTTGGCTTTTGAGGGAGGAGACTTTTTTCTTTTGGAGCGGAAATTCACATACAAGGGTGATATTTTTTAGAGAGGACACATCAAGAGAGTATTTTTCCGATACAATACAGGTTAGTTTTTGGTTTTCGATACGATATTTCTTTTCTTTTTTTTAGTTTGGGTTTTAGTTGATTGGTTTAATTAATTGTTTATGATAAATTCTTTTAAATCTTGATTTCGAACAATCTTTTATTTTTCTTATATTAAATGTCTCTCATTTATGATTGCAATTCATTAGTTCTATGCTAGTTTATTTTACTCTACATGAAAGTTTAAATAAAATTTATATTTTTAATTCTGATTAGTTTAAATTCTAGTTTATTTTAATTTGAATGAGTTATTGATCTTAAATCTATTAGTTTAATTGGACTTGTAAGGTAAAGTTTATATTTTTAATTCCGATTAGTTTGAATTCTAGTTTATTTTTAATTTGAATGAGTTATTGATCTTAAATCTATTAGTTTAATTGGACTTATAAGGTAAAGTTTATATTTTTAATTCTGATTAGTTTAAATTCTAGTTTATTTTTAATTTGAATGAGTTAATGATCTTAAATCTATTAGTTTAATTGGACTTGTAAGGTAAAATTTATATTTTTAATTCCGATTAGTTTAAATTCTAGTTTATTTTTAATTTGAATGAGTTATTGATCTTAAATCTATTAGTTTAATTGGACTTGTAAGGTAAAGTTTATATTTTTAATTCCGATTAGTTTAAATTCTAGTTTATTTTTAATTTGAATGAGTTATTGATATTAAATCTATTAGTTTAATTGGTCTTGTAAGGTAAACTTTATATTTTTAATTCCGATTAGTTTAAATTCTAGCTTATTTTTAATTTGAATGAGTTATTGATCTTAAATCTATTAGTTTAATTGGTCTTGTAAGGTAAAATTCATATTTTTAATTCCGATTAATTTAAATTCTAGTTTATTTTTAATTTGAACGTGTTATCGATCTTAATTCTTTAGTTTAATTGATCTTGTGAGAAAAAATTTACATTTTTAATTCCAATTAGTTTAATTCTAGTTATTCATGTGTTTCTTAAAATCTAAACGTTAGTTTTTAGATGATAATTTTGTTAGTTTATTTTGATTAGGAAGTTATAAATTTGTTGCCTTAGTGATTGTTGGTCAAATTTTCTTTTTTTTTTAGGGCCACTGGAAACCCATGAAGGTTGGCCTTTACTCTCACCACTTTAATTGACAAGATTTCCTAAAATATTTATTTTGTGATCTTTGTTTCCTTTTGTTTTGATTGATATTTTGTTTTCTATTTATGTTATTTTAAAAATTAATTTCCTTTATTTTAAAACAAAACTCTTTTTCTAAAAAAAAAACCCTTTTAAGAGATTTTTTTTTTTTTTAAATTCATTTAAAGCCTCTAGAATCAAAATCTCTTTTCTATTTAAAAAAATAACATGCAACCATATCTTAATCGGTTTGCATCCTTCTCAATTTTCAACAAAAATTTTGGTTTTAAACAAAACGCGAATCAAAGCTTGTGGTCCCAAATAAATGGGACAATTTTAGGCTAAATTCGTGTATATTAATTTGGGAAATTGGTGAAACCCCTACATAAGAAAATATTTTCAAAATTTATTTTTGCTACCACTCTGCTATTTATTGTAATCATATTTACATTTTTTCTTTTTAAGAATTGTATACAAGATATGTATGATAATTACTTATTCCGAATTCTGATAATTTTTGCTAATTAATTAGATAAGCATGCTAGGATTTATTATTTATTATTTATTATCTAACCCCCATGTCCTAAGGAAGCGCATTAGGAGTTATATATGTTATCCAGGTACGTTCCCAAAATTTCATGAATATGCTTGTAATTGCCCTTGTTTGATACCATATTTGATTGTCTTGATGCTTGTTTGATCATCCTTGATAAAATGCATGTCGTGTGTCATATTTCTGAATTAACCATTGATGTTTTATGATAGCGCTTAAGAAGTGGTTCAGGTACGCACCCTAACTCTCCTTTATTGTGATTGATCTCCTTATTTAGCATACTACTTTCGGAAAATCACATAGCTTACTTAGGTATCTACAATTAATCAATTAATTGCCCCATTTCTCCAATTTATTCAGTAAAGGCCTCTTTAGGGCTTAGAGGGGTGCTACCTCCTAGAGGTACCTTCCCAATAAGTAACCTGATCCCCAGACCAAGACTCGGGTTTTTCAAAGACATGCTTTTTCCAAAAATTATGGAGTCACATTTTAGGGTTTTTCTTTCTTGTTTTATTTTCCCTTTAAAATAAAAATAAAATAAGTGGCGGCTCCAACTTTTCTAAAACTAAATAATTTTTTCACAAATAAAAAAAACGAGTCTCGCTGATTGAGTGAGGGCGCACGTGAAAAATGCAGGTCCACACCCTTTCTCTTCACTCTCCCAGGATGCCCGCCGCCAAGGAGACATGTGCAAGCGGAAACAATGAGCTTCTGTGGCTTCACCCTCATGTGACTTAGCGGCGTGGTGGAGACGCAAGAGCTGTCTCTAAAGCTCTTCAACAAAGGGAGTAACAGAGGGATCTTTGGAATTGAGCAAGAGAACCTCTTGGCATGTGATTATGGCCTTTATGTGCTTCAGATTTATCACTATTGCTCGCTCTCGACCCAGCACCATCAACAGGTACAAGATAAGAGGGTCGAGGATTCGAAGGTCTCGGGCGGGCAGATCAGTCCGCTGCATGATTGCGTGCTTGCCAGCTTCCACCACTTGGGCTTGGCCGGTGGTGTCCAGGAGGAGCCACGCCCGGACCCCAGTGCCCTTCTTTCGGATTCCGGCAGCACCCCCTACGCCGACTGAGTCGTTGGGTCGAGTCGGATCAGGGTCTTCTTCGGGCGGGACTAGACCCGACTTGGATGGAATTAAAGGATGGTGAGTGAGAGAAATGGGTATGGTGGAGTACCAAGGGTACGTATGCATGGTAAAGATGTTGGCTCCATGTAGTGAATAAAATGGAATGGAGAAAAATGGGTAAGGCAAGTGGATGCATGAGAGGGATGAGTGAGAATATGAGTGTGGTGGGTATGTGATGGGCATAATGGAAGCATGGGCATAGACATGAAAGATTTAATGGGTAGGAAGGGTGTGGTGTAGTGAGAGAAAAGATGGTGAGAGGTATAGAAGATGGCCGACATAGGTATGCATGGAGATGGATATGAGAGGAACGTATGCATGGTTCCCATGCATGTGGATGAGAGGATGTAGAGTGAGATGGGTGTAACAAAGTCACGTTTTAGATCATGTATAACAGTGTTTTTCACGTTGAAACTTAACATATCATCAAGCACAGTATTGGGGAGGGACTAAAGGCACGTCTCATTGGACTTGAATTCCATTGTGAGTTCAGAAAGGCCAAAAGGGTCACTACCATGCTGGACTTTAGGACGAGCAGCTACTGTATGTCTCACCAACGCATTTCCAATATCATCATTCTCATGCACATATTATGGGAAGAGATGTGATGGCTTGTCTGAGGGTCTTTTGTTGAACCCATTTCATCCAAGGGTTTAACAACCGATGAGTTAAAAAAAAAAAAAAAAAACAGAAGATGTTTACGATAATAGAGCCTAGAATGCAACAAACCATTAGACCAGTAAACTAATAATCACCGAATCAGCACAACCCCACAAGTAGAGTCAAGATTACAGAGAATGAGACAAGGGAACATTGGTGAGATGAAAATATACTAGAAACACCATGATAAACATACCCGAAAGTCTCTTCCTCAACCAGGTGTCTTGGGTTGCAATCCACTGCCCCGTCTCTAGCAAGTGCTCTACCCCCAAAAATCCCTTTCAAAAGGTTGCTCTCTCCGTGATCATCTCCTCCTCTAGTTCTCCCTCAATAGCCTCCCAGACCTGTCCTCTATCCTGACTTCCCAAAAAAAAAAACTCTATTTTTCTCTCATTTGGCAAGCCACCACCCACTCTCCTATTCACCTCTCAGCGAGCATGGGCTTGCAACCACTTTCATGGGCAGCCATCCTCTTTGCCGTGTCCATGTAGCGAGTCTCTCTTTTCTTCTAGAAATGGGTCCCCCTTCCTACTAAAAAAAAAACTTCCTCTCTCTCGGGTGGTCTTGAGGTGCCTAACGTTTCAAGTCATGAAAACAACTCATGGCTTGAAAAGAGGGGTCTACAAATATGCCCTTCTTCGGTAGAGTTCACAAGTGTAAGGAACATGAACACTAGAGTGAAAAGAAAGTGTGAATAGTGAGTGGAATGAAGTGAACTCTACCGAAGAACCAAAGAGACCCCCATAGGGACACTGGTGAAACATGGACTCACCTAGGTCAATAGACGAACATAAAGACTCTAATCCTAAAAGAAAAATGATGTCCCAGAGTGACTCTGAAAAACACTGGGGACCTAAACTCTCTCTAGCACGCCTCCATAAGTGCCTCCGAAAGCCATATCAAAGATGAGTAACGGTCGAGTCACTCTGGAGTACAATAAAGAACGTGTCCCAAGAAGACTGCCCCTAAGGGAACTACACGAAAGTGTCGAGTGTAGGTTGCCCAACGACATGACCGAAGTGTGTGTCGTAAACTCAAAGGACTGTGTCATGAGCAATGAAAAGAAAAATCTAGAAGAGCAATGACGAAGAAGCGATAAGCATAGGGTTACACGGTGAGGAAAACGAGGATAAATGCAAAGTCATGAAGACAAGACATGTAATGCCAGCGAATATGAATGTCAGGGTTGTGACCCTGAACTATACGGTCGAGGAGAAAGGACTCTGAGCGTCAAAACACGGAAAGATGGTGACTCAAGGTCCTCGAATGAATGTGTACAATGGCTTTGAATGCCAAATTAGAGAATGACGGTGGCACTTAACATCAAACAGAACAATGGTTCTGAACGCCAAAACTAAGAAAAATGATGACTCAAAATGTATGAATGGGTATGAAAAACGGCTCTATATTCCAAGCTGAGAGAAAAATGTGGTAGTGACGCCAAACTTCGAATAGAACAGTGGCTCTGAATGTCAAAAATAAAGAAAATAAATGACTCAAAGGGTCCGAAGGAGCGTGCCTAATGGCTCTGAACGCCAAAATGGAGGAAAATGGTGATGGATCGAGCGAAAGACAGACATGAGGACTCTGAGTGCTGAACTAAAACCACGACTCGAAACTCTAAATAAATAATAAAAGAAACAAATAATGGCTCTGAACACCGAATGAAGATGTGGCTTCGAACACTAAATGAAGATGTGGATCTAAATGCCGGCCGAAGATGTGGCTCTGAACATTGAACGAAGCAAAACATGGCTCTGAACGCCAAAACGAATGATATGTCATGGCTCTGAACACCGAATCGAAGGTAGACAACAGCTCTGAACGCTAATCGAAGCAAAACATGGCTCCAAACGTCGGAATAAATGATGCAATGGCTTTGAACGCCGAACGAGAATACGACTCTGAACGTTAAACTGAGGAGTAATAATGGCTCCGAACGCCGAAACCGAGAAGCAATAATGATGGCTCTGAACGTCGAGACTGAAAATGCAGCGAGGATAGCTCTGAACACCGACACTGAGAAGTGATGGCTCTGAACGTCGAACGAAGATGCGATGATGATGGCTCTGAACACCGATACTGAGAAGTGATAATGATGGCTCTGAACGCCGAACGAAGATGTGATGATGGATCTGAACGCCGAAATCGGGAACGCAACTCTGAACGTCAAACTAGGAAGTGATGATGGCTTTGGACGCCAAAACCTAGGAGTGACGATGGCTCTGAATGCCGAACTACAAGAAAATGACGAGAGAGAAATATGCCCCAGTGTGGCATGCCACTGCAAATCTCAATCCGCTGGAAGGGTTTGAAAGAGACTCCATGAGTCCCGAAAAATGTTCTACTAGCTAGTCAGAATGATCAGGTCGACGGTGAGCATAGTCTCAGGACCCGCCCAAAGAAATCACGAGGTCTGTCGGAGTGTCGCAATAAACCGAACTCCTCTAACTCATAATGCTCTGCCTGAAGAACCTATCGTCATCCCGAACGAATAATCCGATAGTCTCAAGGAGTGGTCTGGTAAGAGACACACCCCGATCTCGTCATAACAATATACTAAATAGTCCTGGCTAGTGGGGCGATCAAAATCTGAACATCGTGCTCCACTGAAAGCTCATCTCAACGAAAAACATAGGAATAGTGACCAGTGAAGCGAATGCAATGTCTCTTGACCGAGTAATGAAAACTGTAATAGATCTGTGAGAGAATGATCATCTTCATAGCTAAATGAGGGAATATGCCCCAGTATGGCATCAGTCGTACCCGAGCTGTCCTGATAACTTGAGAATAACTCCATGGGGGTGCGTAAAAGATCTGACTTGTACACCACTGAAATGACGACGTGGGAATCCACGATCCTGAGATAACTCTGTCCAAGAATCAAGACTATATCAGAAAACGTGAATCTGGTTGAAAGACTCAAGAGAGGCTCCATAGAGTATCAGGACATGATGAAATCGAATCATCTACCCGATGTGTATCTCAAAACTGAGGGCGATCATGCCAATCAATGGGGAATCTACAAATCTCGACCGAAATGGGGAATATGCCTCAGTGTGGCATAAAAAACGTGATAGGTCGGAAAATCAGATGAGCTCGAATCATCCGTGTCTATAACTGAATCAGGCCCACAAATCAAAGAGGCGTATCTCGGAAGGGAGCATGACGACGTCTAAGTGTCGAGAGGTGCAGGTCTAACGGGGCAACTCCTAAGAGGCGCCACTGAGGAATCATTGTAAAGACAGTGAATAGATCATCGCCTCGGCACACGTCTCGCAAATGGGGATAAGCGCACAACTCCACCAAGATCTGTAAATCTCATCCAAAACGGCAATACACCCCAGCATGGCGTCGAAAGTATGATAGGTCGGAGATCGGGCGACGTGAAATCATCTATCATCGAACATGTGGCATCCGTGAAGATCCATAAATCTCATCTGAAAATAGAAAATACGCCCTGGTATGGTATCAAATGCGCGACAGGTCGGAAGAACAAATGACATGAAATCATCTATCGTCGCACATGTGACCTCCATGAAGATCCGTAAATCTCATCCGAAACGGAAATATGCCCCAGTATGGCATCGGATGTGTGGCAAGTCAAAAGAACAAGTGTCATGAAATCATCTATTGTCGAGCATGTGACCTCCGTGAAGACCCGTAAATCTCATCCGAAATGGGAATACGCCCCGGTATGGCATCGGATGTGGGACGGGTCAGAAGAAAAAAGTGACATGAAATCATCTATCGTCGAGCATGTGACCTCCGTGAAGATCCGTAAATCTCATACAAAATGGAAATATGCCCCAGTATGGCATCAGGTGCACGACAGGTCCAAAGAACAAATGACATGAAATCGTCTATCGTCGTACATGTAATCCTGGTCATCCGAATCTAGAATTGAATCATGCCCATAGGTCCAAGATGCACCTCCCGGATGGAGAAGCATAATGGCATCTAAATGCCGAGAAGTGCGGGCCTAGCTGGATGGCTCTCGGGATGCTCCACTGAGGAATCATGATAAGGTAACAATCATGTCTACGTCTTAGTGAGCATCCAGTAAGTGATGATGATTGCGTAAGTCCATGAGGATCCATAAACCTCTAAATGAAATGGGATATGCCCCAATGTGGCATCAGAGACACGATAGGTCAAAAATCGGGTGACACTAAATCATCCATCGTCAAAACGCATGATCCCGGTAATCCGAACACAACTGAATTAGACCTACACGTCAAAGAGGCGACTCTTAGAAGAAGAAGCATGACGATATCTAAATATCAACTAGATCTCAAACACCTGTCCAAGTAGAGGCTGTCAAAGACGACATCTGATCTCATGGCCTCAGGGTGGTCTTAAGACACAGGACGTAACATAGGCCAAGGTGATAGGGTGATAGAAATAAAAGGAAACTAGGGTCAAATACCCAATGATCAAAACCCATGCCCTCATATATGAAATGCAACATGTATAGTGAATCCCATGAGCCATGGACCTGAGGATGCCTAATGTGAATATGATGTCAATAAGGAGACAAATGAAGCAAAATGAACTGATAGTGATGTGTAATGATGACGCGAAGTGAGTATCAAACCCGAGATGGGTTGCTGTAAGAAGAGAATAAGACGTGAAGTGAATGAGATGAATCACAAGCAATAATAAAAATGACAGCGAAACAATGAATATACGAAGAAAGGTGGTGATCGACTCAAATCAAACATGAAGTGAAGTCACATCAATAATGAATGTAATGATGGAAAGGACAATGACTCAGAGTCCCTAGGAGAAGGTCACTCGTCTCACTCTAAAAAAGATACAACAAAGCGAATACATATAACATAGGATCCCAGAGAGCTCACATACGAACTCTCAATAACGAACACACTCGATAAAAATGACCCTCAGATATCAATATACACACTCAATGATTGAGAGCACTATGCACATACACACATGAGCTTTTTTTCTTTTCTTTTCATTTTCATTTTCATCGTCATTTTTTTTTTTTTACATATATACAAATACACTTACCCTGAACATGAACAAATGAACCCCAAGGATGATGTCGATAACGGATGGACACCATCTCAAGTGCTAAGGCAACCAAAACTCTTTATAACAAGATGACCTTCTCAAACTTAGGATCTCTAAACCAATGTCCGTGAGATAGATGGTGGAAATGATGTGACTATCCTCCATGTGATGAACTGAGGAGGATCACCACTCAGGGTGGAGAGAATATGAAACAAACAAGTAGTAGATAGGATAAGGAAGAAGAGACGAGGAACACAACCTACAAGATGAGATGAAAATGCAGAGGTGGTGATAGGAAAAGATAATGAGAAAAACGTGCCCCTAGGTCCAAGGCTTATGAAACTCCCAAATAATGCATGCATACATTAAAGGGCCCCTATCCCGATGTGAAAATGTGAGCAAGGCGATAAGAAAGAAAGGTTATAATGCGCATGCGAGACTCAATGGGCTAACAACGGACTATGTATCACAAAGGAATAACAAGGTAATGGCTAATCGAAATGATGGCCACCCATCTTGCGACCATGGTCTCAAACATAGTACCTCTTTAGCTGATCCACATTGGTCAACCCCGAGAATCGGTTTCCATCTAAATCCATCAACCATGCAGCGCCCTCTTGAGTCAACTCCCTGATAAAATAAGATCCGCTCCAATTAGGTCTGAACTTCCCTCTAGGATCTCTGATCAATCCCCTGATGACTTTCAGAACCAAGTCACCTATCTATAATGGTCTAGGCTTGACCCGCTTTTTGAAAGCGCTAGCGATCTTCCTCTGATATGTACGAACATGGTCTGTTGCTCTCAATCTCCTCTCATCTAAAAGATTGAGCTGATCAAATCGAGCCTGGGCTCAATCTGCCTCAGGAATCTACTACTCTAGTGCTACTCTCAATGAACCCATCTCAATCTCAATAGGTAGCACTGCCTTCATACCGTATACCAATGAGTAGGGAGTGGCTCTTGTAGAGGTGCGAAAAGAAGTCCGATAAGCCCACAATGCAAATGGGAGCTTCTTTGACCAATCCCGAGAAGTCTCGACCATCCTCCGTAATATCCTCTTGACATTCTTATTCGCGGCCTCTACTGCCTCGTTCGTCTGCGGCTTGTACGCAGACGACCTATGGTGTCGGATGCCATATTGCTGCATTAAGGTGTCGACCTCTGCCCTGAAATGTACCCCTCTATCCGAAATCAACTCATAAGGGACTCCATAGCGGTAGATAATGTGTGACCTGACGAAACTAGCAACTCCAGATGATGTCAATCTCGCATACGAGGCAGCCTCCACCCACTTGGTGAAATAATCAATGGCGACCAAAATGAACTCATGACCATTGGAAGATTTTGGCGAAATCTTCCTGATGATGTCGATACCCCATACTGAAAATGACCAAGGTGAAGTCAGTGCATGCAACTCTGAATGTGGCATGTGAATGAGGTTCCCATGTATCTGACACTCGGGACATCTCTGAACAAACTAGCAACAATCCGTCTCCATGGTCAACCAGAAATAGTCAATCCTCATGATCTTACAAGCCAACATATGCCCTCCCATAAGTGGTCCGCAGACTCCCGCATGAACCTCTCTCATCACTCTATTGGCAGAGGCTCAATCTAAGCACAGTAATAACCTCTCATCAGCTAATCGTCTATACAACGTCTCGCCACAAATCACGAATCGGGCAACCAACTGTCTCAGTGCTCTCCTATCCTTGGTCGTGGCAGCCTCAGGATACACGCCAAGTCTCAGAAAGTGATATATGTCATGGTACCAGGGCAGACTATCGTTCATCTCCGTATCATCGATCAGACAACAATATGCAGGAGCAGACCTCGACTCGATCAACAATGGGCGAACAGTGGCATCAGCTGGAACGTCAATCATGGAAGCTAGAGTAGCTAAGGCATCAGCAAACTGGTTCTGCACTCTAGGCAAATGTGTATACCTCAAATCATCAAATCTCCCAACCAGTAGCTCTATATATGCGTGGTAAGGCCTAAGTTTCGCATCTTTAGTCTTCTACTCGCCCTGAATCTGTCTCAATACCAGATTGGAATCACCAAACACCTCCATCTATCTAATCCCGAGCTCGAGTGTTGTCTCTAATCCCAAGATACAAGCCTCATACTCAACAATGTTGTTCGTGGCCGGATGTCGATCCGAGAATGCCAAACGAACAGATCTGGGAATGTGATCACCATGAGGGGATATCAACAAGACGTCTATCCCGTATCCGGAATGGTTGGCGGCACCATCGAAGTACACGCGCCAACCCGACAGACTAGTCACAGCAGCGACATCCTCGTCCGGGAAGTCATCATCAATGGCTCTACCATCTGAAACCGGTAAAGAAGCTAAGTGATCTACAACAATGCTCCCCCTGATGGACTTCTGAGTGACATAATGGATGTCAAACTCGGTCAGAAGTACCAACCATCTCATGAGGTGACCGACCAGGGCGGGCCTGTCAAACAAATATCTCAGAGGGTCCAGACGGGATATCAAATGCACTGAATACTCGGTCATGTAATGTCTCAGTCGGCGAGTGGCCCAAACCAATGCCAAGCAATAACGCTCAATCATGACATACCTCGTCTCATAGTCTAGCATTCTCTTACTCAGATAATAAATGGCTTGATCCTTGCCCGAATCATCGAGCTGAGCCAACATGCATCCCAAAGCCACGTCTGAGACGGATAGGTATAGGAGTAAAGGACAGCCTGGTGTAGGAGGCGCTAAGACTAGGGGTGACAACAAGTACTCTCGGATCCTCTCGAATGCACGTTGACACTGATCATCCCAAACAATAGGTTGACTCTTTCTCAAGAGTCGGAAAATGGGCTCACAGATGTCTATCAATTTGGCGATGAATCTGCTGATGTACTGAAGTCTACCCAAGAAGCCTCTGACCTCTCTCTCTCTGTCATCGGTGCAGGCATGTTAAGGATGGCTCTAATCTTATTTGGATCTACCTCTATGCCTCTCTCGCTGACCATATACCCCAAGAGTTTCCCAGAAGTTACTCCGAAAGTGCACTTCTTGGGATTCAATCTCAATCTGAACTGCCTGATCCTCTCAAAGAACTTCTCCAAAGCTGCTAGGTGATCTAGTCTATCTCGGGATTTCACTATCATGTCGTCTACATAAACCTCGACATCCCGATGCATCATGTCATGGAAGAGGGTGGTCGCTGCTCTCTGATAGGTGGCTCCTGCGTTCTTCAATCCGAATGGCATGACTCTATAGCAATAAGTACCCCACTCAGTAATGAAGGACATCTTCTCCATGTCCTCTAGAGCCATCAAGATCTAACTGTACCTAGAAAATCCGTCCATGAAGGACAACATCGAATGACCTGTCATACTGTCAACTAGCATGTCGATGTGTGGGAGAGGAAAATCATCTTTAGGACTGGCTTTGTTGAGATCTCGGAAATCAACACAGACTCTCATCTTGCTGTCCTTTTTGGGAACAAGGACGACATTGGCCAGCCACTCCGGGTACTTGACCACTAATAAGAATCCTACACTGAGCTGCTTCTGAATCTCCTCCTTGACTTGCAAGCTCCAACGAGGGTGCAATCGTCTCAACTTTTACTTAACCGGTCTAGCATAGGGCAGAAGTGGCAAACGATGCTGGATGATAGATGGATCAAGGCTTAGCATGTCCTCATAGGACCATGCGAAAACGTCCAAGTATGCCCTAAGCAACTGGATGAGGCCATCCCTCTCATCAATAGATAAATTCGATCTGATCCTCAACTCCCTAGGCTGATCTATTGTGCCGAAATCAACAATCTCCATGTCCCCTACAGCAGGTGAAACTCTCTCATCAACGGGATTCGTATCGAAAATAGGAGACGAGTCATCGTCTGAATCACGCTGTGCAATCTCATCATCAATGTCAAAAATCTGTGATGTGGGTGAAGATGGTGCAGATAAAGCGATAACATGACAGATAGGTAAATACTCAAAGACGCTCAAATCCATAGATGAAAAGTCAGAAACATAGTCATGATGGGAGACAAATCCCGATAAAACATCAAAGAAAAGAGGTTGGTCCACAAAGTCGGACGTTCCCTCAACTAGGCCAACATGGCCATCAAACAAACCATCAACAACTATAACATCCTCAGCGATCTCCGGAGCAGGGGCGACCTAGATCTCCTCGACGATCTCGAGGACAGACACCCCGAAGAGATCAAATGGTGAAGCGAGCTCAGGCGGGGCTATCTCCTCGATTTGGCTCAAGCTCATTGCGAGCATCTCATCAACGTACTCGTCACGTGGCACAGCTCTGTCCATTATGTCTCCGATCTCGGTAAAAGTCTCGTGCTCATCGATCTCATCCGAGAAGCAAAACGTCATAAGGCTCGTGCGATCTGGGGAGGAATGAGCGATCAACATAGAAGTCGAAGAGCCGAGGGCTCCGTCACTCAACTGCAACTGCTGGACGAGGCGCTGAAGCTCGGCCTCCTGGATGGTGTTGAGTCCTTCGATGATCCCATCAGATGGTGCATGTGGCTCTGATGCCCTCACAAAGTAATCGGCTAGGCTCATGGTGTATGGGCGAATAGGATAATAAAAGGGCGTATGAGTCAGTCGAGCCCTCACCCTTTCTTTGCGCAATCGCGCCATGTAGAGATAATCGGCTTTAGTGGGGATGAACCCGAGTCCAAATGGTACGTCATGATCAGGGATGGCTATGTACTCACTAGCCCGTGCTGACGACGCCCTAATCCCATGCCGGGAAGATAAGACATGCTCCGCATAATGTCGAGCACCACCATGCTGTTGTGCTGGTCGAAGGACATGGCTACGAAATCTCAACAGAAATCCTCTATCTCCATAGTCTACACCTCATTGAAGGTGAATCCAGTCAGAAAAAGATCGTCATCAGTGTGACTAATCTCGAGCATAGGCTTGGCAGCAATGAACATGTCCCCCACAGACTATACCACGATGACCTGGCCATCATGAATAAACTTCACCTTCTAATGAAGGGAAAAAGGAATGGCCCCAGCTTTATGGATCTATGGTCGGCCCAGAAACAAGTTAAAGGATGTAGGAATCCTCAAAACCTGAAACACGACGACAAAAGTGGTCGGACCGATCAGCAGCTCAATCTCCAATGTACCCATGACCTCCTTATGAGTACTGTCATATGCGCGAACGGTCTAAGTGGAGGGACCGAAATCAGAAGGAGCGTATCCGAGGACGATGGCAGTGGCAAGAGGACATACGTTCAGGGCTGAGCCGCTGTCCAAAAGGACAGATGGGACACGACGGCCTGAACAACCAATAGATATGTATAGAGGGCGTGTGTGGTCCGAGCCCCCCGGTGGCAAATCATCGTCCAATAATACGATGCATGTGGCTCGGTCAGCCGTCATCATATGAATCAAACCCTCAGGAGTGGTGGTGGTCTCAACTCTAATCTGGCTCAGGGCTCGAATCAATGCATCTTGGTGAGTGCTCGAAGTTGCTAACAAACTTCAGATGGAGATATGAGCCTAAGTGCTCTATAGCTGTCTCAAGATTTCATCATCCTCTACTCTGACCTCCTCAGGAGCAAATGTACCCTCAACTAGCCTAGCTACCACGGGAGGTGGTTGTCGCATCACTCTACCTCCTCGGAGAATATACGAACATCCAGAGTCTGAGAATCATCAACGTGTGGAGCCTGAACCCCCTCAACATCCGGGATCAAGATGAATGGCGTCTGAACGCTGTAATGTGGCAAAACCAATGGCTCAACAGTGGCAGTCTGCACCGATGCCGCCTCGGGAACTAATCAGAATGGAGCAGGCATCCGAGGCCCTAGAGTCACCCCACTCATCTCATAAATCACATCTGGCATGATGGGCTCTAGGTCTGAATCGTCCTCACTCAACATGTGGACGTGGTCGTTGATTTCATCAAAGTCCAAGAAATGAATATCATCGGCTAGTGGAGGGACTGCATGCGTGGTGTGGATCGGTAACGGGTTTGTGGTCACATTGGGCTGACCTAGGTGTACCAAACCCTGGTCGATCAAATCCTAGATGGCATGCCTCAAAGCGATGCATCGATCGATCTCGTGTCCAGGTCCCTGATGGTATGCACCATGCAAATCCATCCTGAACTAAGGTGGAATCGGCTGAAGTGGTGCCTAGGAGTGAGAGCAGTCAAGAACCCTGCCTCTGTAAGCTTCCGAAGAGCCTAGCTCAACAGCATGCCTAACTGCGAGAACTGCCTATGTGTCCTCAAAGCAAATGGAGCAGAAGTCTGTTGAGCTCTGGGTCAGGGATAAGGTGTTGTGGGTCTCATAGTGAACTGAGCAGCATAACATGGCTGTCCTATGGCTGTGTAGGAAACTGGGGGTCTCTCAATGCCCTGGGAGGCATAATAAGGCAAAGCCAAAGTCTACGGCACGTAGGACTGATCATAAGTCGGACGAGGCGCTCGTGGCCTATACTGTTGAGGTGGATAGGAATGATGAGTCTCGGGAAGCTGCGAGACTGGCAGATGACGCCTAGGGGGCCTCTGACTGGAAGAACCGATGGCGCTCACATCAACTGACCTCTGTCCTCTGAAGGGTTTCTTCCCCTTAACATCACTAGGGGAAGAATCTGTCCACAATCCTCTCAAGATGTCGTCATCGACATCGTATAAAGCCAGAGTCAATGAACCAAAATCTGTGAATGGTACCCCAACCATGTGTCTGGCGATCCTGGGCTGTAAATTCCTCAAGACCATTGATCTCTCTCTGAAGGTCTATCAATGATCTCGGCAATCTTCCCGTGCCAGCGGGAAATGAATGAAAAAACTGACTCGTCTGATCTCTACCTAAGAGCCTCGAGCTCTCTCCTCGATACATCCATGACAGTGTTAAATGAAAACTGTCGTAGGAACTCCCGGGCCAAGTCATCCCATGTCCGGCGTCGTGAAGACTCTAAAAAAGAGAACCATCACTGGGTTGCCCCATTCAGAGATAACGGGAATAGAGTAATCATTTGAGACTCATCCAAACCATGAGCCCTCATCATTGTGCTATAGAGTCTGAGGTAGAGGCGCGAACAACCAATGCCTGTATATCTCTCGATGTCTGGCATCCTAAACTTAGCCGACAAACTGGCTACTGGCATACCCTCAAAATCATCCCAAACAACTAATCCATCTGACACTCTCATTTGCCTCATATACTACTCGAGGTTGTCCATACGCACATGAGCGTCATCAACGACAGTGGTCTGGACAACAGCGGGCAAAACAACCTCAGAATGCCCATGCAATACATAAGGTGAGGCATGAGGCACCGTTAGTACGGGTGGTGGCGGTGGCTATGGCAGCGAATCATGAAAAGTCTCATCCTGGACTATGGACGGTCTACTCTGCTGGCTACCAATCTCCTGCCTGAGGCTAGCCAAAGCCTCTTGGATAGAAGTCATGGCGGCCGTAAACTGATCCACTGTGACAACCTGCTGATCCATACTCGATCTCTCGGAATACCGAACTAATCTCCCCTCTACTTTGACCCAAAAAGGCATATCCAGACTATGAACGAAGATCCGATCCTGAAAACGCGAAGAAATGAATAAGGATATGGCCCGAGGAAAGCATGGCAGCAATAATAATCTGAACGGAAACAAGCAAGGCATCCAAATGAAGACGGACGGTCCAACCGTACTCAAACTCATACTGATCTCTGTGCACTCTCAACTGGAGACTGAAGAAAGAGAATCGGAATCCAAGCTATGACTACAGAGGCTCTAAAAGCCCTCAGATGCACCCACGTGTAGGGAGGGAGTCCTAATCGAAGAATCTACGGTTCAACCTATGAGGTCAAGGTGGATCTAAATGGATATGGGTGGACTTTAAAAGATCCATAGTAGAAGCGATCATACTCTCCAACGATATGCAACCCTCTACATGCCTCCGAAGAGACGGGGCGCTTCCATGCAAGGTGGTCATCACCTCCACACATGCACTACCTCGACATCCCAGGGGGTTTCCTATGGTGAAACCTCTCAAACTCTCAACGCTCAATGGTCAACTAAAGTGCACAGTGAACGGTGTGGGTGCATCCGATAACCGTAAGAAGCTAAAACGGGAAATGAAACATATTGACCACACAAATATCCATGAAACCTAGCTCCGGGCTATACAAGTCTTCAATGATCGGACTCCAATCAACATCAAAGTGTCGCTCTCCTCCAGAATGCTCCCGTGCATCGATATAGCCCATCGCTAAACCTCACTCCTAATCTCTGGCTCGGTCAGAGGGCAAGCACATAGAAGGTCTCACACTTGCAATAATGAGAACCGGGATGAAAGGAATGAACGAAACCAACAGAGTTGGAGGTGAGGGGATAGATGTGCGACCCACAGAGACAGGCGACACGCAATCATGCAAAAGAAGGATAGTCATGCAACATACAGTCAAGCAATGGACATAATATATCGCTCATGCACACATACAAACTACGACAATCAAATGAAAAATGATACAAACATCGAACTCAAAGACGACAAAGAGAATATACGAGCAAGTGAATCAATATGTCAAATCAAACAATGATATATAACAATGAATCCATACATGCAAGGTGATCAAAACAGTCATGGCAAGGACCGAAATCACTATGCTAAGCAAAACAAGATGAACGGTTGGTTTAATCAATCATGTCAATATCTCAAACAAATATGATAATGAGGCATAGAGAAAATAGTCATATCGGAATCCTCAATCAAAACAAATCAATCATCATGAATAGCACATCAAATATCTCAAACAAATATATCAATCAAGCACAAAAGGTATCACTATATGAAAATCCTCAATCAAGATGATCAACCAACACGATCAATCATGCCAACGTCCTAAGTGAAAACTCGGGAACTCTCATTATGCAATCAAGAGACAGGTATCCATTGATCGACTCATCAAATGCCACATTTGCTCCATCTTAAGTTCAAGTTTGACCCTCTACTGTCCCTAGTGGAGTCGCCATTTTGTAGACCCCGCATTTTGGCTCATGCGTTTTCCACTCGATGGCGTGCTTGATTTTACTTTGAAAATGATTTTATTGTTCGAAAAATGACTTGGAGTCGCCACTTATTTTTGTTTTATTTTTTAAAAGGGTAAACAAAATAAAAAAGAAAACCCTAAGTGTGACTCCTCATTTTGGAAAAGGTGATCTACGAAAAATCGGATCGGGCTCAGGGATCAGGTTACTTATCGAGAAGGTACGGCAAAGACCATAGCACCCCTCTAAGTCCCTAAAGTCGGGTCTCTACTAATAAAATGAAGCTGACATGGCAATCAGTAGGAAAATCAATGGATACTCAAATTGATCATGCGCATATGAGAATCAAAACACTAAATAAAGAATGATCGAAGTGGGAGCGGGGCATACCTTGGCATCAAACGATCAATGCGCTATCAAAAGAGCGGGTTAGTGCACAATTAAGAAATAGTCTCATGCATGTCAGAGAGTAGGATAAATCAATCATGTATGATAATCCAATCAAACAATCAATCAATCAATCATAAAGTCACCCATGTTGGACCCTCACCAAAGCCCGTTTATTTTGCATGGCTTAATGTCACAAATTTCATTATTCTGGAATTACGAAAAATTTATTCATGCTTATCGAAATCAAGAGGAGCAGAAGATCGTTTTGAAAACCAGAGCATAATTAAAACTATTTGAGAGAAAATTGGATTTTTGAAATTTAATTGAAAATTTGGATTTTTGAAATTTAATTGAAAAGTTGGAATCTCGAAGATTACTGGAAAATTGGTCAGACTTTTAGAGGTTGAATGTGAGAATGGGAATTTTAGAAATTGAATTTGAACGAGATGAGAATTTCGAAAACGATTTGAGAGTTCGGGATTTTAAATGAGTGGATAAGTGGATGAGTAAGTAAGCGAATGAATGGAATAACGATGATGGTGAAATAATAAAGATTAGGTAAATAATGGCGAAATATGGAATTTTAGAGATTGAAGATGTGAATTTAGAGGTTGAAAACTTAAGAATTTATTTAGAGATGAGATCTTTGGCATATGAATAACTGAATAAGTAAATGGATGGGATAACATTAATAACGAGAATAATCATTAAACGGCGGTATACGCACGGTAGAGCCTTTGAGATTGGAAATTAGATTTGGAAGTCGGGTCCTGAAGAATTAAACTTTAATGATTAGAATAAATAAATAAATATGGGATAATAATGCTATTTGACGGAAACAATATTTTAAACGAACAGAAAATGAGTAGTTGAATTTTTAAGATTGAAAATTAAATTAGTACGTTGGATTTTTGAAGAATTGGACCTTAAATAAATAAACAAATATGGGATAATGATTCTATTTGATGAAAATAAAATTTAAACGAATTATTGAAAAATTAAATTAAGACATTGGATTTTTGAAGGATTCAGACTTTAAATAACTAGATAAATATGGGATAATGATTCTATTTGATGAAAATAAGATTTAAACGAATTATTGAAAAATTAAATTAAGACATGGGATTTTTGAAGGATTAGACTTTAAATAACTAGATAAGTATGAGATTATAATTTTAATTGATGAAAATAAGATTTAAACGAGTTATTGAAAAATTAAATTAAGACATTGGATTTTTGAAGGATTTAGACTTTAAATAACTAGATAAATAAGGGATAATGATTCTAATTGATGAAAATAAGATTTAAACGAGTTATTGAAAAATTAAATTAAGACATGGGATTTTCGAGAAATTACTTAAAGACCTAACTTTTGAAAATGGGATTTAAAGTTTAGAATGTAGTAAATTCATCGAGACCAACATAAGTTAATTTATACAAAAGTTTTCATATATGGTGATTAGACATAATTAAAGAAGGGAAGGTGAAATATAAATTATTTTGTGTTTCAAAAACGATATTCAATCTTAATAATTTATCATTCAGTTATGCTTAAGTTGAATTAAAGAAGGTAGGTAAAAAAAAAAAATATAATAAGATGTAAATAATAAATTAATAGATTATGAAGATTAGGGGTTTAGAGATTCTTTTTAGGATTGAGGCAGCCAAATGGGCTAGCTCAACATGGACTTGAGCCATGAGAGTGATTGGCTTAAGGAGCAATGGGGCCCTTCATCAGCAACTTTGGGCCTGGGCTCCAACTTAAGCCCATACCCGCCACCATGGGCAAGCCCAAGCCCATCACCAACACAACCCATTTATTTAAGAGAATAATGCCCTCCATCAATATGCTTGGGCTGGGCGTCTTCTCAAGCCCAATGTCTATCATGGGCAAGCCCAAAACACCAAACTCCATCACAACCCACTTTTCCACCTGGGCACCATCATCTTCACCAGCAACTTTCTTGGTAGCCACCTTCAAGCCCTCTCTCTTCACTCTCCCAGGACGCCCGCCGCTAAGGAGACATGTGCAAGTGGAAACAATGAGCTTCCGTGGCTCCACCCTCATGTGACTTAGTGGCGTGGGGTAGACGCAAGAACCGTCTCTAAAGCTCTTCAACAAAGGGAGTACCAGAGGGATCTTTGGAATTGAGCAAGAGAACCTCTTGGCATGTGATTATGGCCTTTATGTGCTCTAGATTTATCACTATTGCTCGCTCTCGACCTAGCACCGTCGACAGGTACGAGGGAAGAGGGTCAAGGATCCGAAAGTCTCGGGCGGGCAGATCAGTCCTTTGCATGATCACGTGCTTGCCAACTTCCACCACTTGGGCTTGGCCGGTTGAGTCCATGAGGAGCCACGCTCGCACCCCAGTGCCCTTCTTTCGGATTCCGGCAGCACCCCCTACGCCGACTGAGTCGTTGGGTCGAGCCGAATCAGGGTCTTCTTCGGGCAGGACGGGACCCGACTTGGATGGAATTGAAGGATGGTGAGTGAGAGAAATGGGTATGGTGGAGTACCAAGGGTACGTATGCATGGTAAAGATGTTGGCTCCATGTAGTGAATAAAATGGAATGGAGAAAAATGGGTAAGGCAAGTGGATGCATGAGAGGGATGAGTGAGAATATGAGTGTGGTGGGTATGTGATGGGCATAATGGAAGCATGGGCATAGACATGAAAGATTTAATGGGTAGGAAGGGTGTGGTGTAGTGAGAGAAAAGATGGTGAGAGGTATAGAAGATGGTCGACATAGGTATGCATGGAGATGGATATGAGAGGAACGTATGCATGGTTCCCATGCATGTGGATGAGAGGATGTAGAGTGAGACGGGTGTAACAAAGTCACGTTTTAGATCATGTATAACAGTGTTTTTCACGTTGAAACTTAACATATCATCAAGCACAGTATTGGGGAGAGACTAAAGGCACGTCTCATTGGACTTGAATTCCATTGTGAGTTCAGAAAGGCCAAAAGGGTCACACTACATGCTGGACTTCAGGACGAGCAGCTACTGTATGTCCCACCAACGCATTTCCAATATCATCGTTCTCATGCACATCTTATGGGAAGAGATGTGATGGCTTGTCTGAGGGTCTTTTGTTGAACCCATTTCATCATTTCATCCATGGGTTTAACAATCGATGAGTTAAAAAAAAAAAAAAAAAAAAAAAAAAAACAGAAGATGTTTACGATAATAAAGCCTAGAATGCAACAAACCATTAGAACAGTAAACTAATAATCACCGAATCAGCACAACCCTACAAGCAGAGTCAAAATTACAGAGGATGACACAAGGGAACATTGGTGAGATGAAAATATACCGGAAACGCCATGATAAACATACCCGGAAGTCTCTTCCTCAACGAGGTGTCTTGGGTTGCAATCCACTGCCTTGTCTCTAGCAAGTGCTCTACCCCAAAAAATCCCTTTCAAAAGGCTGCTCTCTCCGTGATCATCTCCTCCTCTTGTTCTCCCTCAATAGCCCCCCAAACCTGTCCTCTGTTCTGACTTCCCTAAAAAAAACTCTATTTTTCTCTCATTTGGCAAGCCACCACCCATTCTCCTATTCACCTCTCAGCGATCATGGGCTTGCAACCACTTTCATGGGTAACCATCCTCTTTGCCATGTCCACGCAGCGGGTCTCTCTTTTCTTCCAGAAAGGGGTCCCCCCTCCTACTAAAAAAAAACTTCTTCTCTCTCGGGTGGTCCTGAGGTGCCTAACATTTCAAGTCATGAAAACAATATTAATAGAATAGTCGCAGCAAACTGTTAACTCATGGCTTGAAAAGAGGGCTCTACACTATGATACAAAAAATATAACTAACATAGAGACAAAAAATGCAATCAAGATTACAAAAATATGATCGATGTAACTAAGATATAAAAAATATGATAATAATATTGAAATATGAAATTTATGATTTGAGTATGAAATATTTTAGAATACAAAAATGTAATCAAAATACAAAGATATAATCAAAATATATAAAATAAATTAAAATTTATTACTATTTAATATATAATTTTTTTGTTGTATTACTATTTATATAAAATAAATAAAAGAATGTTACCTCCAAACAATGAGATTTTCAAATTGGTTTTATTTTCTTCATCATTTATCTTCAACATACTTAAAAAAATCTTTAAGTTTTCATTTATCTTCTTTCCAAATAATTTAATAATAAAGATAAATAAATTAGTTTTTCCGTTTATGAAAAATGATTAAATTTCGATAAATGTTAGGTATAATATATCTAATTAATATTTATGGTAATTGATTGTTCTATTTATTAGGTTATAAAATTGGAAAAAAAATTATTTTTAAAATAATAATCGACAAATTAAAAAAGAGTATTAAAATTTTCATAATTATAAAATATATATAATCTAAACTTATTTAAATATCTTTTTTATGTATTTATTGTTCAATCAATTTTTTATTTTATTTTTATCATATCTACATAATAAATATTAGTATAATGATTGACACCGTACGGAATAATTATATTTTAAGAGAGTTTTTGTTTAAAAAAAAAAAAAAAAAAAACAATCGGGGCCAACCGGATAAAATAGTTAAATAAATGTGCTGGCTGAACTGAAGGCACACCTCAACGTTAGGGTGGTTGAGGTGAGCGAGGGCCCATAGAAAAACATTTAACAAGCTCTCAAACTCCTAAAGGGATGTCCAAAAACCCTAGATCTAATTACGGCCAATTTAGTTAATCAGTGTTGAATTTCAGGTTCCGCATGGAAGGAAGTTCAGAAACCCTAGATCTAGTTGCAGCTGATTGTGTCTCTCAGTGTTGAATTTCAGGTTCACCTCCTGCGCTCTCTTCCTCAACATGTCCAAGCCAGTGAAAGCGGAGCATCCAGGTCCCTCCTCTACCAGTAAGTAGTCTACAACTCAACTACATTTATCAATCCGCTTCGTTTGTTTTCCTGGGAAATGCAATAAATTTCTTTCTTTTAGAAATTCCGAAGAAATTAAAGGCTCGGTGATGAGCTGGAGCTAACATGAGGCTCAGTGGAATGGACATTTGGCAAACAAAGAAAAAAAAAAAAAATCCAAGATTATCATTTAGTTATTTTTCTCTCTACGTTTTCTCGCGTGAGTTCTGTTTGTTTTGTTGATAATAATTTTCCTTTAGCTTCCTTCCATTGCTGAGAAAATGGAGGAAACAGGAAATATAATAAACGTTGTATTCACCTTGACAAAATACCCAGTTTGTGTTCGAGAGTCTTGCAATAATTCTGTTTTCTTGCGCTTTCTTAGCAACCAACAGGTTTTTTTTTTGGATGGATTTATTGTTCTTTAAATGTTATTTGGGTTTTTGAGCTTCATCCTTTCTTTTTTCTGGATCATATTATTAAATAGCATTAAGATTAGGAGTTACAAAATAATCTGATGTTGATATGTGCTTAGTTTTCAACTCATAAATCTTGTTCGGTGCCATTTTCCTAATACTCTGTGATATATTATGCATGCAAGTCTTTTACTTGTCGGGGAAATAGGTAGAATATGTGTAAAAACAAGGAACTCAGATTTAGGGCAAGAACGGATTCTAGTGCAATTTAGAACCGATCTCACTGAACATGGTAAGTTTAAGTAGGCACATATAGGCATTCATTAGGTGTATACATATAAACATTGAACTTTAGAGTTTTCATGAAATCAACTTAACAAATCATGCCATATTAATTATATTCATACAAAAATCCATGAAGTAAACTTTATGTACCTTTTAGTTATAACTTGAAGTTCCAACTTTCCATTTAGTTTGCTGTAGATTCTATGAAGCCAAAAGTTCAAGTTGGACAAGTCTCCAGCCTTTTATAATATTTTGCTTAACCAACTTCAAAGGATTCATGGATTGCCATTGTTTATTGTTTGGGTAGTTCTGCATCTTCTTTCTTGATAATATTTTATTATTGGATTTCATATGGAATGGACAAATTAGATTTATGCCTCACCATTCTCTTGGTGCTTCAAGGCTACCAATTTCTTTGACCCCTCATGGCACTAAAAGTAAAAGTTAGAACTCATGTAGCTAGGTGCCTCAAATTTATTTGCTACCTCTGCCATATCTTTCCCCCCAAAATGATATACAATAATGTATATGTTTGTCTAATGCAATAATATAAGAGATTGTTTACCAAGTCAAAACACATGAAACTCATGAATTCTTGGTTTCTAAGATAGACTTGGTTGCTTATGTCTCTTGTGATGATGATCTTATTCATGTCAAACTTACCATTGACATGCCTATCTTAAAGATCTCTTCAATTGTGGGCAGATGCTCTCAGGTTTTCCATGATATTGATGAGTATATCATTGAATCTACTTTATGGTCTCACTTGGTTAGTATATGTCTGTTTTGTGATGTTTTGGTTGTTTATGTTCGAACATTGTGGTAATGATACTTTAAAAGCTTACACAACATTTCACATAATTCTTAATGTTTTTCTTACATTTAATGTTATTGCAACACATGGATTGACCAGGGAAGTTACTTAGCCTTTTTCACCAGACATGTTTTAAAATCTTGAGATCTCAAATTTATGGTTGGTGCAGCACATGGGTTCACCATCTAAGTTTTTCATCCCTTTCAAATGGATATGTTTTGTCGAATATATGTGAAACTTCCATTTTTTTGGCGTGTTTCATGTAGTTTCTTGGGTGTCAATACTTACAGGCCATAAAGTTGCAAATCTGACAACTTAAAATATGGACAAAACTGCTCCTCAATTAAACCAACAAGTTTGCAATAACACAATAGTTTTCCTAACACGGCACCTTGATATTATGAATATTACCTTTTTAATGTGAAATGAGCTATGTTGGTAGTAGCAAAGAGTGTCATAGTGGCAACAAGGCATAGTGACAGTAACAACGGGAGGGTCAACTTGTAATGATTTATCAACAACTTGGATAATCAGTGACAATGAAGACTATATGTATGTGTCAATTTGTTGTTTTGATGAATGAATTCTATGCAATATTTTTGGAAGGTTAGATTCCCAAGAAATAGAATCTCATTCGCATTATGTCCTTAGTAAATAGATGGAATACTGAAAAAAAAAATCTCTAATTTAGTTTGAATAAGTAAACTGTTTTCATTTATTTTACTCATTTGATGTTTGATAATTCTTAATGTATATATTTTTATTCTCAAATTTTACATTAAGGTGATGCCCATATCATATCTATAACCATACAAGCGAACCCCATTGTATGAAATATTCTATTCAAAACACCAAAAAAATATAAAAATATTGTACAATTCATGTACTTTCGAAGGAAAAGGTACGCTTAATCATTTTCTATTTTTCATTTTATTTCTGATTTGCTAATAGAAGAAAATTAGTGCATTTTCCATCTTAAGCTGAATGTGTCCTAGTATACAAGTTAAATGTAGTCCTCATGACATTAAAGCAAAAATGAAAAATTGGCAGCCTCACATCGGATTACTAATCTGATTAGGGAACCTGCGGTGAACGCATACTTGTTTCTGACAGCATACTGCTCCTGGCTTTCCAAAAGGGGTCCCCTGAACCCTAGACCTATTTTAACGCAGATTTCAAGTGATTTTCTTGTAATCTCTGCCTGAAGATGTCTGAAGCTGCCAAGGTGGATTGTCCAGCTCCCTCCTCTACCCGTAAGTCCTCTCAACCATAACTCCATTTTTTGATCTACCTCCATTTGGCTGCTGAAAAAAGTGAAGGAAATTTTCCCATCCTTATTGTGGTTCTCTAAGATCAAAAGCACAAAGCTCAGTGGAGCTAATGATTTTGTTATTAGGATTAGTTGAACCAAGGTTTAAAGAGATGTGGTGCCTCAATTTCCTTTTCATTGATATCATAGAATTGAGGGTTTTTTTTTCCTCCTCTCTTTTTGGTTTTGGTTTTATTTTATTTTATTTATTTATTTTGGTGGGGGGGGGGGGGGGGGGGGGGGGGGGGTGCGTGGGTGCAGTGGTTAATGATAGTAATTTTTCCTTAGCATCCATTTGGTTGCTGAGAAAATGGAAAATGAGGTTTTGGATCTGACATTCTTTGTTGTTTCTGTTTCTCCCATAAGAAAAACTGCTGCAATAAAAATTTTGCCATTAAACACAAAGGACTCAAAAGGAAAATGTGCTGGCATCCACTTGACAAGAAAAGGAAGAACAATGATAGAAATGCTAGGTTTTGTGAGTCTGATAGCAGGAAGAACACCATTGTAAATGGAGATCTTGAAATTAAGGACAATGTAATGTCACTGGGGGGAACTGCAGAAAATTAGATCGATTGCCTCAACAGTAAACCTATAAGGTTCAAGTAGATTACAAATGTAACGAATTTTGGAACTAAATATTCTTGTAATCTCTGTGACTTATTCTAATATCAAATGGTGACTAATTTTCTGGTTGCCATGTATAAAATGTGAATGCATAAAGCCTTTTATTTTCAAATCTATAAACAATTTCTGTGCCTTAAATAATGCTTTATTAATGTTTTTTCTCCATTTATTAAATGTTCATGTTTTTGCAAGCACAAACCTTCTACAATTTATACTTTTCTTTTATGTGACATTACATGTGTCCATATCAATGATGTATTGATTGCATCAATTTTTTAGGTCTCCCAGAACACTTGATGCATAAGAATCGTTTGCAAGAGTACACTCAAAGATCAGCCATACCACTCCCAATATATCAAACTGTCAATGAAGGGTTCCAACATGCACCAAAGTTTAGGTCCACTGTGTTAGTGGATCGAGCAACATACACATCGCCTAACACATTCTCACATAGAAAAGCAGCAGAACAGGATGTTGCTAGACTTGCACTGGAGTTCATATCAAAAAAGATAAAGGATGAAGGATGTCCTCTTATTCGTGAGGTTTGTTGCATGCCTTATCAGATATTTGAAGTTTTCTGGGTGGAACTAGGTTAGGCTTTGGTATTAGGTTTTTGTGTATGAGTTGATTAGTATTATAACTGGGGTAGTTCCTAACAATTTAAAAATTTAGTTCTTCTTCGTGCTTGGCCCAGTTTTATTCAAATTTTAATCTATTCTTTATTTCTATGTTGCAAAAGTGCTTTTCTCTCTTTTTTAGGTAATTTACAGCATTTAGTCATCCGAGTGAGATAAATATCCTGGTTCACATGTCATTTTCTTTGATAATTTGAATACAAGCTTTTGTCACAACCGGATTATGCATTGTTGAATCGGCTTCTTTGCATATATTCTTAAGTTTTAGGATTGTTGGGTTTTGATGGGCCCTCTTTAAGGGTCAGCATTTGAGATGTTGCTTTTGCTTTATCTGCCTGTTTTCTAGGCCTACAGGAATGCACTTAAATTTTGGATGTAGACACCATTGACCTTGACTAGAACTGGAGCTTAACTTCATTCATGGAATGTCAAAAGCCCTTCTAAGGGTTTTTTTTTTTTTTTTTTTTAATTTTAATTGGATTTGGGGTACCTGATTATTATTATCATTATTTTTAATTGAATTTGGGGCACATGGTAACATCTAAACTTCTAGATTGCTTAGATTTTTTTGCTGTAGTTATCTTTTTGTTACTTTGCTGCTGGTTGGGGAGATCTTTTCATCACTTCTTAAGACATTGTTTATGTGGTATGCTGGGGATTTGGGTTCTCCTTATTTGTCCTTTTTGGACTTTGTTGATATTATGAGGATTAGTTAGTTGGGTAGTGAGCTTGTTTTTGTTTTCTGGTGCTGCTTATATACATTGTTTGTACATGAGATCCACTTCCTTTTTGTTAGATTCTTTTAATCTATCGTCTTTATTTTCCTACTAGAAAAAATTCATTTTGCAACCTAGTTCTTGTAAAATATTAAAATGATTCTCTGGAGGTTGTTTTATCTTTTTAAGTAATGTTTAGTAATTTTGGATATAGATATCCTAAAATATTCTCTCTCATGGGACATGATATCCTATGCTAATATTTGGTTTATTATGAGATGAAGATTGGATTGGAAAACACATCTCATATTGGTATTTGGTAGTTAGGAAAAAAATTGAAATCTCTCTCATGTTAAACATTGTTTGGAGATCACTCCACGAATTATTTTTTAATAGATGATTATTTATTTCTTTGTAACTGGTATTGCTAATTAATATTTATTTTGCTTGTGTAAAATATTATATATGATTATAAATAATATATGTTAAACTATATTATATTAAATTGTTTTGTATATAAATTAAAATATATTACATAAAATTGTTTTATATATTTATGCTAAATGGTATATCTGTATCTCTTATCTCCAATATAGATTTATTATATTTTATGTGGAGGGGATATAAGAAAGACTCAGGATCAGTTATTGCATCACTTGGGATCAATTATTGCATAACTTATTCTATCAAATCATCAATCTAATATGAAAATATGATTTCTTTATTCTACCTTATGTTCTTATCTTGCTTAGCAGACATGGCTTGTAGCATATCATTTCTGAATTATACTAAATTACTAAAACCATCTGAAATGGAAACAATTGCAGCCAGTGGACTAACACAACGACTGCAAACCAAAAATGCTCATTCTTCCTAGTTGGACATGAGTCTATGTGAAAATGAGGCTGCTTTCCTCGTGCTTTATTTTATTTCTTGTTTTTTCCCCATCACTTGTGCTAGGGTTCAGCTTTTGGGCGGAAAACAGAGGGGGTGGCATATATGCTTCATGCTCACAGGTAGTTGTTGGTTGGGGTGGGGGTGTTGTTGGTAGATGGAGTGTTGCGAGTTTTTTTTACTGTTGTGGCATAGGATAAGCACTATGAGATGCATGGGCCAAAACAAAAACGTTAAAAAATGTCTAATTAGCAGAAATGATTTTTTTTTGTTCACTAACATATTATCACATGGTAGTATGACAATTTTATAAAAAATTATGTTCTTGTAGTCCAAAACTACAATATGCAAGCCCCTCTCTTGTGGTTGATCCATAGTCTGTAAGTAGTCCATTATCTTTTGTGATGGTCAAAGCACCTTTACAAAAATCCTGAAAAAATTGAAAATAGCGTCATGTGGCATCAACAAGCATGTAACGTAGGGAAACTAGTACTTGGCTTGTTCTCCATTTCTCAATTATGATGCAAGTTGTATACTGTGGTGGGCTTTTCTTTTTTCTCAGTCCCCTCTGGGACTTGAACCTGGAACCTTCCACAACCTCATCCCAACCCCTTGTCACTTGAGCCAGGCCTCTGTTTCTCGGTGCCATTTTGAGGAGAGAACGGGTGGATATTTGAGGAGAGAATAGGTGGATATTTGAGGAGAGATGATCATGTAGAGATTATTCTGGAGAGGATTGTTTTACTGTTTTTTTCAAGCTAGTTATGGAGTAGTTATTGGGTATGCTTCTGTGAGTATCATCAAGGACATTGGAGGACTGCATTTCCCCATGGGAAAATGCTTTATTCTGTTTCAAGGAGTTAGATCCCTCTCCCAAATAGTTGATCAAGCTAAATTTTGATGAATATTCTCTTGGTAACTGAGGTAGAATAATGGTGGGAAAGATTATCAAAGATCATCTTGTGGAGATCATAGTTTACTCGGCTTCTGAGCAATATGGAGATGCTATTAGGGTTGAAGTGTTAAACCTCCTGGAAATCCTTCCAGGAGCTAGTTGCTTGAGCTTGTCTTCTATCACCGGCGGATTCAAGTGGGGCTTAGAGGAGGGGGCACATGCCCCCCCTTGAAAAATAAAAAATTTATTATGCAAAATAAGTTTTTGATCCTATGACCTCACTTTTAGAGAGAAACTAAGCAACCAATGAGCCAAATGTTGTTTTATGACTTATTTTTGCTCCCTTGAACCTAATCTCTTTTATTTTCCCCATAGTTGTGAAAGGCACGCCTAGGCTCCGGGCTTCGGCGCTTTGCTTGAAAGCAAGCGACGCCCCTTCATGAACGCGCCGCTTAGGCACGCAAGACGCTCGCCTCTGGCAAGGCGCGACGCGGTCCACAGGTGCGCCTCAATCCCCTACCTCCTTCTCCTTCTTCTTTTTCTTCTTCTTCTTCTCCTTCTCTTCTTCTCTGACGTTGGGTTGCAGAGGGCAGAGAGAAGCCCTATTTTTTTTTTGATTTTTTGGGACCAAAATGACGTCGTTTTGGAGCCTATTCCTTAAAAAAAAAAAAAAAAAGGCCTAAACGACGCCGTTTTGACCTTGTTTTCCCTTCCAACCCTTTTTTTTGGTTGTTTTCAACTTGACTACCCTCCCAAATCTTGCCCTAGCCTCAACCGCCTCAACCGTGCAGTGGAGAAGTGAAGAAGACGAAGAAGAGAAGGAAAAATAGGAGAAAAATAGAGGAAAAATAGTCACATACCTTTCCGAGACCTCGGTATTTTTCTCTTTTCTTCACTTTTTTGCATTTTTTTCCGTTCTTGTCTCATAACTCCATTGACATTTAAAAAATAATATAAATATTGTATTTTAACATGAAAATTGTACTAAATAAAAATAAAAAACAAAAAACACTCTCATGTGCATATTTTTTGTTAATGTAATATGCATATTTTTTTTTTTCAATTTATCTTTTTAATTTAATTATAATTATTTTATTATAATATAAATAATTTGTTTGCAAGATAGATAATGAAAGTGAAACTCAAGTGGACTCTAGTGCAAGTGGAAGAAGAGATCCCATATGGAAGTATGCTCGTTTGGTTAATGAAAAAGATTTGAACACCATCATATGCCTTTTTTGTGATAAAGTAATCAAATGAGGCATATATAGACACCAACCACATCTTGTTGGTGGATATAGAAATGCTAAAAAATGTTTGGAACATGTCAGAGAAGAAATGAAAGAGTATATGAGTTCCAAGAAAAGTCAAAAAGAACAAATGAATATGATGAGCGAAGATGTTAATGAAGATTTGTTTGGTTTTGGAAGATGAAGATTTTGGTGAGGAGATTAATAGTAGAATGAATGTCACCAACATTTCTAGTGGAGGTAGTAATCGAGGAGGAAGTGGTGGTAGGATGTTTTTTTCAAAAAAACCAAGACAAAAAGGTCCTATGGATCAGTTTTTCACTCCTAATGTAGAGGTGGTTTTTCAAAATCAAAGGAGTGGAAAGATGAATCAAACTACCATCAATGATGCCTACAAAAAGAAGCAAGAGAAAGAGCTTGTATGCTTATCATAAGGTGAATGTATGAGGCTGCTATTCCATTTAATGCAGTCACATATTCAAGTTTCCAACCAATGATTGAGGCTATTGGCCAATATGATGTGAGTATGAAGGACCAACTCTTCATGAGGTAAGAGTTACTAACCTTGAGAAAGAATTGGCTCTCACAAAAGATTTGATGAAAGATCATATGGTGGAATGGAAAAAAAATGGATGTTCAATTATGTTGGATGGATGGACCGATAGGAAAGAGAGAACTTTGGTGAACTTTTTGGTTAATTGTTCAAAGGGAACCATGTTCATGCAATCTATTGATGTTTTTTCAATGATTAAAATGAGAAAAAAGATGTTTGAGTTACTTGACAAATGGGTAGAGCAAGTTGGTGAGGAGAATGTTATTCAAGTTATAATAGATAATCACTTAAGTTATGTGATGGTAGGTAATAAATACTATTTCTTGAATTTTTATTTACTTTTAAAATTTGAATTATTATCTTGAGAACTTATGTAAATTTATTATTTACAATGTCACATAGGGAGGTTGTTAGAATTAAAGCGCTTGCATTTGTATTGGACACCATGTGCTGCGCATTGCCTTGACTTGATGTTGGAAGATATTGGAAAGCTACCAAACATCAAGAGGACATTGAAGAGTGCTATATCACTAAATGAGTATATTTATAATCGCTTAGGGCTACTCAACATGATGAGGCGATTTACTGGACAAAGGGAATTGCTTAGGCCTGCTAAGACTTAGTTTGCAACTGCTTTCATCACAGTATCGCGATTGCATGAACGAAAAAACAACTTGAGGAAGATGTTTACAAGTTTAGATTGGTCAAATAGTAAATGGGCAAAAGAGCAAAAGGGGAAAACTATAGCCAACATAGTTCTAATGCCTTCATTTTGGAACACTATTATGTTTTGCTTAAAGGTTTCGGGTCCCCCTAGTTCATGTGCTTCGTTTGGTTGATGGTGAAAAAAAAGCTCCTATGGGATACATCTATGAGGCCATGAATAGAGCTAAGGATATAATTGTGAGAAGTTTTAATGAAAATGAAGAGAAGTACAAAGAAATCTTCAAAATCATTGATAAGAGGTGGGAGATTCAGCTTCATCGGCTTTTGCATGCAGCAAGGTACTTTTTGAACTCGAAATTCTTCTATGATAAATCAAATATAGAGCATGATGTAAAGATTATGAGTGATTTGTATAAATGCATCTTAAGGCTGACAAGAGACCTTGCTAAGGAAGAAAAAGTTGTGGCCGAAGTGAGTTTGTACACAAATGCCCAAGGACTATTCGGGAATGAGTTAGCTGTTAGGACAAGGAAGACTAGAACACCAGGTTAGTTATTTAGTTTTGTTTATTTAATTGATTAGATTGTATTTTTGCTAAAATAGGTGAATTGTTTCACTAAATTGTTAATATTTATACTACAACTAAATGGTGGGTTGCATATGGAGCTTCAACTCCAAATTTGCAATGGTTTGTAATGAAATTCCTCTACTTAACATGTAGTGCATCGGGTTGTGAACCGAATTAGAGCATCTTTGAAAATGTAAGTGACCAAAATAATTACAAGTAATCGTCTAATAGAGTTTTGAATGTAACTTAAAAGTTAAAAGTTAAAACTTTAGAATATATTTATGAGCTTATAAATTTTTGCAGATTTATAGCAAGAGGAGAAATAGGTTAGATCATTAACGCTTGAATGATTTGGTATACATTAAGTATAATCGAGTCTTGAAGAGAAGATACAATGAACGTAACACCATTGACCCAATTTCCTTGAAAGATATAGATGATAGCAATGAATGGTTGATAGGAAGAATGGAAGATGAGGATTCTCATGGAGGTGCACAAGACGATTTTGTATTTGATGATGATAATTTGACATGGGGTGATGTTGCTAGAGCTACTGGAGCTGAGGAGGCTAGGTTTGATACTAGAGCTAGAGCTAGAGCAAGCTCAAGCATAATACCACCAACGAGGGGGATAGCTTCAAGTTCTAGATCTTTGCTTTCTCATTCGCTAATAGATGAAGATGAAGATGGAGAAATGGTTGATTCAGCAGATGGGGAAGACTACAAATGTGATGATGGAAATGATGATGATGATGATTTTGTTGATTTAGAGGAGTGATAATTGCTTGTTGTGGACAAATTTGTTATTTAAGTGTTTTTTAATGATGTTTTTGAATTGTGGACAAATTTCATGTTTTGGTTTGGAAACTTTAGATTTGGATATGTATTAGGTCATTAGCAATATGGATTTGGATTTGTTTTTATGCTTGAAGTTATTTATTTTTATGTTTTTTGTTGATTAAATTGAAGTTTTGGATGATATTTGATGATTTATGTGTTTAGGACAAATAAATGATTGTTAAATTTGATTATATTATATAAAAATATATATGTAAATTAGGGTGCACCTCACTTCATTAAAGCCCGTGCCTTAGGTGCGCCTTGCCTCAGGCTCCAGGACTATTTTGCGCTTTGGTGCGCCTTGAACCTTTTAAAACTATGTTTTCCCCCCTGTAGATCCTATTTCTTGCTCTGCCCTTGTCTTCTATGTTGGTTTAGAGGAATTTGTCTACGCTATTAGGCAGGCTAGTAACTTGATTTCCAGCACATGGAGGTCTGCCCATTTCCTTGGGGAAAGTTTGGTCATCATGCTGCCTTGGATGTGGACAACAATTGGTTGCCAAGTTTGGCTATTTAAGATGTGGATTTCTTGGCACAAAAGGGAGCTGCACTACTTTTGTTTTTAGGGGCCATCCTAGCTATCTTTGATAATTGTTTTGTTCATGCCTTGCTTACTCAATGGAGAATCCGATATCACCATACCAAGCCTTTACATGTTTTCCTTGTGTAAAATCTTACCAAAATAGGGGCTTTTTAAATGAATAACATGACTGTATTGAAAAAATTCTCTTCAATAGTTCTTCAATGTTGTCACTTGTTCTATTATCCTAATATTGTGCTTGCTGCTTGGTGTGGACAAGTTTGGAAAAGAATTAACTGAAAACAACAAGTTTTGGCCTTTGGAATTGACATGATTTATAATAAAAGGAATTGGAATTGGACTTATAGGAATCTGAATACTTATTTTAATTTCATTTTAAAGTAGTGGAATGTGGATAGTATTCATTTCAATGCTTGAAAATTTGCATGTCCGTATCTGACAATGTAGCCTCCATTTTTTTTTACTGACACTGAACAAAATGTGTAATAGAAAAATTTTCATGGTTGGGTCTTTTCTTATTGCGAGATGTAAAATTCATTTCTTTTGCTTTCATGTCCATTAGTTAAATTCCTATTCTTCAACAATTTTCTCTCAAACAATGTGTGAATGTTATCCACTTTGACATTTAATCCATAATGCGTGATCATGTAGGATTTGACTGAGGAATGGTTTGTTAGTTGCCCAGTCAATGTAATCTAAAATATTCTTCCTGTTGTGAACTTGCTTGCTAATGGTCCTTAAAAATTAGACTCTGGCCCTCAAAATATTTTTTTAAACTTGGAAGTGTTTACTAATGGGTATGTTAAGCAAGGCTTATCTATGTTCAATCATGTCTAGAATCTCTAAGTAAACCTGGCCCTGGAGGTCATGAATTGATTGCATTTATTTGCTCTGCCTTGTCCATCGCTTTTTGAATCACAGTGCTTATTATACAAGAAGTTTTTTTGTTTGAGAGGCAACATGACTTTTAGACCAATTGCAAAGGAGAGGGTGGTCTTTAGCCAATAGATGTTCCCTTAGTTATGTTCGTGAGGAGTCGATTGACCACGTACTCTTGCATTGTGTTAAGGTGAGGCTGTTATAGGAGCTCTTGTTCTCATTGTTCTGGGTGTGTTGGATGATTCATTCTACAGTTAGAGAAACCCTGTTAAGGTGGCATGGCTCATTTATTGGAAGAAAGGGGAAGAAAGTGTGGAGAGCAATGCCTTTATGCCTCTTTTGGACTATTTGGAAAGAGAGAAATAGAAGATCTTTTGAAAATGTGGAACTTTCTGTTCAAAGGATGAAGTCTTTGTTTTTGTGCAGCTTATTTTATTGGGCTAACTTGTTTATAGAACATTCATCTATGTCCTTTGCTGATTTCATTAATTGGTTAGGGTCAGATTGAGGGAGGGAGTATTTTTGTTTCAATTTTCTTTTTGGTGCTTTTTGGTGGCCGTTTGTATACTCCATGTGTATGTTGGTGTGCTCTTTTTGGTATTTTAATATAATTTGCATTTACCTATCAAAAAAAAAAAAAAAACATTATACAAGAAATGATCCTATTATTTTTATGGGTCCTAGAGAGGTAAATACTTGTGGCCCAGGGAATGTCATCAATGAGGGGATTCTCCACTATTGATTAATTGAGTGTCATGTTCAAAGAGTGTCACTTGTTGAAGGGGATTCCTTAATGGTGGTTAATTGGATGAGAGTGAGGAGGTGGGGCACTTCGAAAACATGCCTGCCTTAAGGTGATATTTGATTAAACATCTTTGTGAGATTTTGGGATTGGGATTGTCTTTGCCTTTTGTAAAACCTCTAATAAATTGGGAAGAATCACACATGGTAAATGAGCTCAGACATGTTATCTTGATTGGAAAAGTGAAAATTTCAGCTTGCTTTTCTTTTTTGTTTAAATGATAGTTTAAACATTGCTTCCCTCTTTGATTATTTTTTGGTTGTCCTGTTAGTGGTCTATTTCTAAAATATGATTCATGCATCTTCATATCCCTTGAATAAATTTATCTTGGGGGAGGACTCCTCATCCTTCTAATGCACTTTTATTCACTTTTAAAATAATTCTGTTTCTGATCCAAAAATAAAAAAAATAAAAAATGCCTTATATGGATTTCTTTATGGGGAATTACCTTGCTTTTTCCTTTATGGGAAATCACCTTGATTTCTCCAGAGAACCTCTTTAATATTAGATGAAGTTTAGAAACTCAACAGCTGCTCATCACTGCAATGTCATTCCATCAATCTCAACATGTTTTATTTTAGTGATGTTTCTCCAACCTTTTTATCAAATGGTAAGCATAAAATTTCAGTCTTTTTAATTTTTATTTTATTTTATTTTATTAATTTTATTTGCATAAGGTCTGATGGTTGAAAACAGTTGTACCAAAAAGCACCATTCTTTTATTCTTGTAATGTGTCATGTAATTTTCTTTATTTTCCTTATTTTTCATATTAACAATATTTAGCTTTTTGGAATTTATTTATTGATAAAATGTTGCTTATCCATTTTGGTTTCCTTGTAAGTAATTTATTTGTTAAATTTACAGGATACAGTCTTTTGCAAGTCTATTCTAAATGAATTTGCAGTCAAGATGAATCTGGAAAAGCCAACGTATACAACAGTTCAACCGGAAGGCTTGCTTCCAGTTTTTGTTTCTTCTCTAGTGTTCAATGGAGTCACTTATACTGGTGATGCTGGCAGAAACAAGAAAGAGGCTGAGCAGTTGGCAGCACGTACTGTTATTCTATCAATTCTGGGTAATAATCTTTATATGCTTGAGTACAAAATTGTTCCTGACAGCTTACAGGATTTATGCAAAATCCCTCCCTGTGTCCTTGTGGGTGGGTGGGTTGGTATGCGCCTGCAAATGCATTCATGTGTGTGCGCAAGTGCACATCTCTATGAGTGCACTTGCACATCTTTTTGTGTGTACACATGCTTCTGTGTGTGTGTGTGGGGTTGTGTTTGTGATAGTGTATGCAGATTCTGTGTCTAAGCATGTGTGCTTGTATGTGTGTGCACATCCTGCACCTGAGGTGCACTCTCATACATCCAGCATGTGTGCACTCATGCAGCTCTGACTGTGGGTGCATGTGTTTGTGTTTGCATTTGATTTTCTGTGTATGCACATCCTGTGTCTTGGTGTGCTTGTTTGTATGTCTGTGCTCATGCTTCATCTTTGGTGTGTGCCCACACATCTTACATGTGTGTATGCATATGAATTTCCTTATCTCTTAATGCGTGCATGATTGGTTGACTTATTGAAAATATTTTGCAGGTAACTCAGGATCTGGGACTCTTCTGTCTGAGATAATCAAGTCTAAAGTTAAACTCTATGCTGCTTTGCACAGAGTCAAGGACCCATCCTATATTCATACTGGCATTTTGCCTGTAGGATTAACTTCTGGGATCCCACCCTGTAAAGGGAAAGAAGTTGAAGTTGCACCAGGTACTGATCAATTGCTGCCAACTGCAGTTTCAGTGCCTTTATCTGGACAATTGGTTCATGTTCCAGTGACGCATCCACCAGTTCATGAATTGGAGAAGCCAAAACCAAATGTGTCATCTGAAGTGATTGCTCCCCCAATTTCATTTGTGCCTTCAGTTTTTGAGCAGCCTCTGGTCGTGTCTCCAACTACTGGGAGGAAGCGGAATCGCAAGAACAAGAAAAAGGCTAATAAGAAGTTGCGAACTGATGCTCAGTAAGTGCTAGAATCTTATATGCCCCCTTTTTTTTAAATACTGGTGTGATTGTGTTCTCTTGGTTTTATATTTATGATGATCTGATCATTCTCTTGTATATCTAGTCATTTGTACTTTCTCATATTATTATGCATCATATGTATGCATGCATTTTCAGTTTTAATTATCTTATTGTATAATGTTAGTAATCACTGATTTAGTGGGGATTTCAAATTCATGACTTGCAGTTAGCCTGTGTATATAATGGATTGTGTTGCATTATTTCATGTATGCTGGATCCACCCTAGGTCAAGGGCCCAATCAAAACCCAAATGGTGCTTAAGGCTAGGCCAAAACCTCTATCTTCTTAGATGATGTAAAAGCGCTTACCACTAAGTCAAATCTAGTATTTCTACATGGGGAATATTCCCCTAGGTCTAAAAGTTTTTATGAAGTGTTCTCTTACACTATATTTTGTTGTTTGATAATTAATTAGAAGCAATTTCAAACCATAAAAGCCATTAGTGTTTAACAGGTTTCTTTTTTTGTTTCCATTTTAATTCCAGCAATGTAGAGGTGTTTGCTGTGGAGCAAAAGTAACGCATTGTTATTTTCTCTGGATTGTCGATTTTATGAAATTGAATCTGAATGAAGAGGGAAATATTGATGTAACAGTCAGAAAATAAACTAACCCTTGAATTGAACATTCTCCCCAAATGTGTGTAAACTGGTGCATGTTTATTTCTGTTTTGAAGGTGTGATTTCCTTTAGCATTTTTTTTTTCTGTACATTTGAAAAGTAATGGTCCAACACTTTGAGCATTTGTTTCAAAATGTTAAACCGTTATGTATTGAAGATTAGGGTATCACTAAAGTTTGATTAGCAATTGACTTTTAGCCTCTAAGACAGATTTTTGGGCTTCCATTTAGGGTGGGAACCTTTTTTCAATCTTATCAGGTGGCTAATTCAACTGTCATAAGCTCATTTCATAAGTCTATCATAAGGAAAGTGTGAAATAAGATTGTTTATGTGGATAAGTAATGGACCAAGCATAGAAATAGAAATGAGTGTGTCCATGATAAGTGGAGTTAACACCAATTGGAAGAAAAATGTAAGTTGGTTACATGGTTTGGGAAAATGAAAATTGTGCTAATGCTATCGAAAAGAATAGTTGGGCAAAAGCACAAATTCTATGGGTAAAATGAAAAAAATTTCAAAAAGATGTTGAAGGCCTCCAATGCTTCAAATGTATTATTTGGTGGACTTGAAGACTACAATTGGCCAGAAATTTAACCTTTTGTTTTCTTTGCACTTGGAAGAATGGAGTACTATCATCCGAATTACATTAGCGAAAGGAGAAAATTTGAAAATGCTTAAGATAGTTTTGGTAGTTTTTGGGCACATATCTAGACTTAAGATCAATTTTGATAAGAGCACTCTCTCAAGCATCAACATAGGTTAGGATTAGATCACTAGGATGGCATTGTTGCTTGATTGCAAGGCCCTTGATTGGCCTCTTCACCACTTAGGTCTCTCACTTAGGGGGAACCCAAGGATGTGTTTTTTGGGATCCGGTGATTGTGAGAATTTTGTGAAGATTAGATGGGTAGGAAAAAACTTATTGTCATTAGATGGAACTTGTCCCATATAGGTGTTTGTCCCATATTCCTAGCTATTTCCTCTCCCTTTTCAAAATTGAGAAATTGCAATGAGATTTCCTTTGGTTAGGGGCTAGGGAGCACAAGAGAGACCATCTCATTAGTTGGGACTTAGTGTGTTAGTCTAAGGTGGAAGGGAGTTTGGGGTATGGGAAGATTTCTCTATGGAACCATGTTTAATTAGAGAAATGGATTTGGAGGTTTTCTAACGAAAGTTTTTTTGTTTGGTGATGGTTATTCTAAGCATATATGGGACACAAGCTAATGGGTGGGATGCCAACATTATAGTTAAGTGGTTACATCGTTGCCTTGGAAGGCCATTGCACAGGTCTTTAAGGATTTTATCAAATACACTCGGTTTGTGGTGGGAGATGGGGTGAGAATCCGTTTTTGGGAAGATTTGTGGTGGGGGGATAAGCCTTTGTGTTCTCAATTCCCATGTCTATCTAGGATTGTCACAGTTAAAAACCTTCCTATTTCATCAATTCTTGGCTTCACTTATCTTTTCTCTTGGAACTTTTAACTTCTGTTGTAGCCTTTCTAATTTTGAGATAGGAGATCTTGAAAGGCTCATGTCCTCTCTTACTCTTTTGTATTTATCTTTATCCATTCCAGATGCAAGAACTTAGTCTTTATCTTTATCAGGTTTATATATAGTAAAGTTGTTCTTTTTAGTCTTGTCCAATCATTCTGATACAATTCTATTCTTTCCTACTAATTTTGTTTGGAAATGTCAAGTCCCATTTAAGGTCAAAACGTTTGCTTGGTTAGTGACACACAAGAAGATAAACACGAACAACATGCTATAGTTTGAGAAGATCCTACAAAGTTAGTCCTGATGTTTGTTTATTGTGTATAAAGACTAGAGAAAAGGTAGATCATGTTTTCCTACAATGTCCATTGACTTTAGGGTTATGGCAAAAATTATCCAAATTGGCTAATTTGTTGGAGAAACGGTAAATCATCTTTTCTGACAATGTCCATTGACTTTAGGGTTATGACAGAGATTATTCAGATTAACTAATTTGGATTGGGTTCATCATAGGGGTATATGTGGCATAATGACCATCTCATATAAGGGACAAGCTCCATTAGAGGCCAGGTTCTATGGCAAATCGTTTGTCTTGCTTTGATTTGGGTTGTGTGGTGGGAAAAAATGTTAGGATTTTTTGGGATGAAGTGAGGACTTTAGAGGCTCTTTGGGATATCATTTATTCCTTTGCCTCTTTTTGAGCCTCTTGCACCACAACTTGGAAGAGATATTCCCTTTAATGTGGTTTAATTTGATTGGTTTCGGTGTGTAGTTCGAAAGATGTGGGCTAGCAAGGAGTGATTGCTTGGGAGAAAATTATTCATTTTCAAAGCTATGAGTTGTTTTTGTATATTCCCATGTGATACTTTACTGTTGGATAAGTTTACTTAACTTTTATTTAGTTCTTTGTTTACTGGGCGGATTCCTCATCCTTTTTTTGTACTTCTTGATCCCTAACTTAATTTAATACATTGTTGTTTCAAATAAAAAAAAAAAGAGAAATTTGAAAACATGTGGGATTAAGAGGAAGTCATTATAGTCTTCATAAAAAGTTTCTTTTTCTATTATTTGAATGTTGAAATTTTTTTAAGTTACCTTTTGTTGTTGAAGTTCATTAATGTTCCAAGGGATAATAATTTAGAGTCTTAGTTTCAGAAGATATTTGATTATTTCAGAATGAGTTATTTTGTGTTTTTCCATGAATAGGTATTATTTTAGGAGGTTTCATTATGTTTAAGCTTGGAAAATAAGCTTCTATGATAAAATGCCCATATTTAGTTCTCAAGTGCCCTCTCATTTAGCGCCAGCAACTCAAGATAACATCCTGGGGTCTATATCATCTTTACTTTCTCCAACTCATTTGGGTTGGAGTCACAAAGAGACCAAAAGGTGGTCCCTTCCTTTTGAGGTGAGAAGAAGTTAATTTTCATATGACATTTTTTTTGGAAAGTGATAGTTGGAATGTATTTGGTTGGACCAACAAAAATGTGGCGCCATGGGGATGCTCCTATTTAATGGAGGACGCCAATGGTTTTTCCAAGACCTAGGTTCATACAACTCTCATGGGTCTCTAGGTTTGCCAACTCATGAGTTAAATTCCCTTTGAAAATGGATTATCCTTTCTTTTCGAGTTTTTGTGAAGAAACCTTGGCCTTTTGCTGTTCTCTTTTTGAGCCTTGCCATGAATGGGCATTTGATTTTCTGCTCATTTTTCTGTTCTTGGGAGGTTATTTTACCTCATTGCATTTTGCATATTCTCTCTGTTAAAATATTCTAAAAACACTAGTATATTATTTTAATTGTAGTGCTGATGACTATTTCTCCACATTTTTTTCATGGTTTTTAATTCTTTTTCTTGCCAGTTCTGCATTTCATTGTTGGATGGTGCTGTCATTTATCAAATTTATGCATATGGATGCATGTAATAGTCTATGTTTAGTGTGGATGCATGTCATATTTGTTGATGGTATGTCTCCCCTTTTTCAATCTTGTTTTCCTACTGATATTTTGTGTTCCTTAAAAGAATAGAAATAAAAATAAAAATAAAAAATGCAGGTTGCCGGTTGCTGTATTGCCTTTGAATCAGGCTCCACCTTGTTCTGTGGCACAGTGAGGGACGTTTGCGGGTCAGGTAGTCAGTAGCCTAGTGAGCGACAGATCCTTCTTGTATTTACTAACTGTGGCTCAAACATTTCTTTGTTTCTTGAACATCTAACCAACACTCTCTTGTAAGATAAAAATATTGCTCAATCTTTTGACTTTGTTACTGTCGAGTATCTTGAACTGCTAAACCTTCTAAATCTGTTTTTCCCTTGTTTTATGCCATACTCTTATGTATGGTTTGATGAGAAGGTAAGAAAGAAGGAAAAATTTGGATTTGCATTTTGAGTTCCTAAATGATGCTCTTTACTTTTCTGCCCTTACCAACTAACTGAAGTAATATACATTTTATCACTCCTAATTACACACCTCCCTCTGATTCTGCTTTGGGTGGTAGTGCAACTTGTGGTGAATCATGACTGACAGATACCAGCCCTTTGGGTGAAGCTTCAGGCAAATTAAGAGATTTTATGATTGAATCCATGTAAATATTTACAGTGCTCATGTAGTTGGTGAACTTGAAGTTCTCAAACTTACTTCAAAAGTAGGCAATGAAATTTTGCTCTTGTAACCTGAATGGCAATTTTCCTCAACTCTTCCTCCTTCAGTGGATTTTTGTTTTGTTTTTCATTGTATTCATTTATGGTTTACTTATATTAATTTTTTTTCTCTTTTTACAAAAACAATACATTTCATCGGAAGAGTTCTCTTTCCAAGAAGGGGAACATAAAAGTAAATTGGCCACAATGTTCTTGGAAACTATTAAACATACTCATTGGGCATGAAATCCCCCACAAATCAACGCTTTCAGCCAACTAATTCGCTGTCTAATTAGCTGAATGGAGAATTCAAGCGCAGGAGAATTTTCTCTCTTAATTCTTAGCAGGAGAAAGAAGGATACTTATGCTTGGTCGCTAATTATATTTGTATTTTAATATTTCATGTTATACCATGGTAGGAAGCGTGCTTATTTAGGTTATGTGCGTCTGAAAACTGAACTGGCTTCCCCAGTGATGTGGTATGGCTCCCTACAGTGCAGAATTGGGTTTGAGTTGGATAGCAGAGCGAATCTGTTTCCTTGACTCCATATGAAACCTGTCAACCGATTCCAGTGGCAAGGAAGCCAAAGCCAACACTCCCTCGACGCCCTCCTCATTCTTGTGCCCAACAATTGGTGTCGACAGCCCAGGGGCAGGCCCAGTCTCCCAGCCCTCGCCATCCCTCCCCCCCCCCCCCCCCCCCCCCACCACACACACCCATACGCTCCAGGGCCATACCCGATATCTATATTACGAAATCTCAGATGGCTCAAATCCGGGATCATATTTGCTCCTTCCAAGGTATTCATTAGGCATGGCATTTTGAGTCAATCATCAAAAGAGAGTATCATGTATATCAGGCCCCATTGATGCCCAATTTATATTTGCATGAATTTATCTACATTTCATTTTTCCACTTTTTAATGATCACATAGGGAAGGTGACAAAAAGTTGGAAAAAATTCCATAATTTTTTGGAATTATAGATTTTTTTTTTTTTTTTGTGTGGTTAAAATCGAGAAAATAAAAAGATCATTAAAAATTATGAAAGGTCTAGAAGAAAAATGGCAGTGGACTGGTTATTTAAATTCATACATTTATTCACCTAAAAAAAAAAAAATCTAAGAAATGTACACTGCAGAAGGGAACACACTCCAAAGCTGGCAGTAATTAGATTTAAAAGGTAGGATTTTATTAGTCTAGCAAAACTAGATAGAATAAAAAAAAAAGAAAAAGAAAAAAGAAGAAAGGAGTCAATTTTATTGAAAACGGAATTAAAAAAAAAAAAAAGGTTTAAAAGCGTGTGAAACTTTCACCAGGAACAAGGACAGCACACCTGGAGGAAAGGAGTGACGCACTGAAGGTGGCCATGCATGCAGAGAGATTGCTCATGCCTCCACAAACTCCATTGATTTTTCAAAAGAAATCAGCCACCAAAAACCAAATGCAAGGCCACCAAAATCAACCTCCATTTCCATTAAAAAACACATCCATGCTCATGAAATTTTTTTCATTAAAAAAATGGCTGCCATCCTCGCAATTTTCCATTAAAAAAAGTCATACCCATCTCCACTAACTCTGATTTTTCAAAAGAAATCAGCCACCAAAAATCAAATGCAAATCCACCAATATCAACCTACATTTCCATTCAAAAAACATCCATGCTTATACAATTTTTTTTTCATTAAAAAAATGGCTGCCATTCTCACAAATTTCCATTAAAAAAAACAGTCATACTCATCTCCACTAACTCCATGGAATTAAAAAGAAAAGAAAAGAAAAGAAAAGACAAAAAAGAAAAGAAAAAACAACTACACAGCCACGAAATCACCAACCGATGTTTCTCCCTTGGATTTTCTATTAGCATTTTCCCTATAACGTGTGAACATATATAATTATATTTGTATAAATATTATTTAAAAATATCAATTGATAGGTAGATGAATAAATTGATTAGGTATCCAAAAGTCTTTTGTATAGGAGACTAAAATTATAATTAGAGAGTTAGAAAATTTCATTTATATGAATATGGTATTACAATTTTGTAACCCCATCATTATGAGATTTAATTTGTACGCAATGTTTATAAACAATGGAGGAAGACGAAAAAGTATAACCAATACAATTATATGAATGCATTCCAGTTGGTAACCCACCATTACCTATTAATTTGTACATAATGGTTGTAAATAATGAGTATAACTCCCATATAATCTTTGATGAGAAGAGTAAGAGATATAAATATTTTATATAAGGTTAAAGTCCCAAGCTATACTCTTATTCTTATGTATTTTTGTTGTTTTACTTATCATAACATACATCACACAAGTGACCCATCCACTAAATGAGAGTAGTGAGTTGAAGATCTTGCCCAAAACAATTCATAAGGTGATCTAGACTCACTTTGGAAGTGTTATCGGTATTATGGATCAAGATAAGAATATGATCATTATTTTATCCTTACTTTAGTGCTTATATCTATCATGTTTTATGCATCCAAAATTGATTTTTCAAAATAATTATTTCCCCATAAAGTTTAGTTAATAATTAGTATAAAAGTCAACCTCAATTTTGGATCATAAGCCTTATTTTCCAAATTTTGGTTATTGCTTAATCTTATGGACAACTAAAATATATATGATGTGATGTATATGAATGATGTATCAACATACAATTTCAATGTTTCATAATCTTAATTATATCTATTGCATGATTTTATGAAAGTTACAAAAATATGATCAGTAGTTTAAATATGTGATTATGAAAATATCAAGAAATAGTTTTTTTTTTGTTTTTTTGTTTTTTTTTTTTATCATGTATGTTTATTTAAAAATGATCAGAGGGTTATCATTATCTTTGATTATATGATAAAAGTTTAATAATAAAAGGGTAAAGAAGTTTTATATTCTATACTTTTATTTTGATAGTTATGTCATATTCATATAATTTATAAATTATTATAATTCAACCCAACAAAAGGATTATAATAATGTACTTTTTGTATCATGTAATTGAGTTTGGTCCAACAAAAGAACTATCATATGATCTCTTATGTTTATGATTAATGTGATATCTAATTAATTTTTTGGTTATAGTTAAATTATTGTAAAGTGTGGCGTTAAATATTGTCATGACATAGAAATAATTTTTTTAAAATTAAATTTTATTTTGTAGCAATGAATCCTATTGCTATTACATGCTATTTGTGTGGTATTAAATAGTTAAGTGGGGCAAACTTAAAAAAGTGGAAGGAACAAATTGGAATCGTTCTTGGTTGTATGGATTTAGACTATGCCTTAAGAGAGTCTACACCCACAAAGCCTACTTTTGAAAGCACTCATGAACAAAAGACTTTATATAAAAAGTGAGAGTACTCTGATTGTATGAGTCTAATGATTATGAAATGTTCATTCACTCCTACAATTTGTGAAACAATCTTGGATTCGGATAATGCAATGAATTATATTAAATTGGTTGAAGAACAATTCTTAGGAACTTCCAAGTCTTTGGCAAGTACTCTTATGATCAAAATGATAACAATGAAATATGATGACCATAGTGGTGTTCGTGAGCACATCATGAAGATGAGTGATATGACTTCTCAATTGAAAGGAATGGACATGACATTTTTTGAAGGTTTTCTTGTTCACTTCATAATGACTTCTTTTTCTTCACAATTTGGTCATTTCAAAATAATTAATTATAATACTCAAAAGGATAAGTGGAAAATGAGTGAACTACTTGGCATGTTTGTTCAAGAAGAAGAGAGGCTTAGAGTGGAAAAGCCGGATATGGCTCATCTCACTATTGCAAGTCCAAGTAAAAAAATCCTTTAAGAAAGGTAAGGGTAAGAAGAGGAAGCAAGGTAATGATGCTTCTTACAATAGGCAAAAGGACAAAAACAAGATACAATATCATTTTTGCCATAAGAAAGGTTAGAAGCAATTGTTCTAGTTTTAAGGCTTGGTTGGAATAGAAAGGTAAAACTTAATGCTTAGTATCTTATGAGTGTATTTAGTTGATATACCACCAAAATCTAAGTGGATTGACACTAGTGTAAGTATTCATATAACGAATTCATTGTAGGGATACCTTACAAGCAAGAGACTAAATAAAGGAGAGCGACCCATTACTTTGGGAAATGGAACAAAAGTGGATATTGAAGCTATTGGCACTCTACATTTAATTCTGGATACTGATTTCATTATGGATTTAGTAGATACAATTTATGTTCCTATTTTTACTAGAAACCTAATTTTAGTTCAAAAACTTGATTCTTATGGTTATGAATTGAAGTTTGAAAATAATGGAGTTTCTTTGTTCTATAATTCTTGTTTGGTTAGCTTTGTTACTTTACATGGTAACTTTATTCATTGAATTTAGATTGCATATATTCACAACCTCTTTAATCATATCATGTGCATGAATTCTCCAAAAAATGAAATCGAGTGACTAAAAATTCATCCATATTGTGGCATAAGTGATTGGGTCACATTTCAAGAGAAATGATGGAACATCTTGTTAAAGATGAAATTTTAACTTCACTTGATTTTTCTAATTCTAATAGTTGTGTTCAATGTATCAAGGGAAAATACATTAAGGTTAAGAAAAAGGGTGCCTTAAGGGTCACCAAATTATTAGAATGTATTCATATTGACATTTAGAGACCTTATCCAATTCCAAGTATTAGTGGACATAAGTATTTTATCAGTTTTATTGATGACTTTTCAAGGTATTCTTATGTGCATCTTATTCGTGAAAAATGTGAAGCATTAGATGTTTTCAAGATTTATAAAGCTAAGGTTGAAAATTAACTTAATTGGCAAATTAAAAGTGTAAGATTTGATAGAGGTGGTGAATATTGTGGTAGCTTCATTGAATTAGGTCAACATCCTAGTGCTTTTGCCTTATTTTTAAGAAAGCATGGTATCGTTGCAAACTACACAATGCTTGGAACACCAGAGCAAAATGGAGTAGTAGAGCGATGAAATCGTACTCTAATTGACATGGTGAGAAGTATGATGAGTAACTTAAGCTAGCTTGAATTTTTCTAGGGTGAAGCATTGAAAACTATTATGCACATTCTCAATCATGTTCCTAGTAAGGCTGCACCCAAAACTCCTTATGAGTTTTGGGTAGGCAGGAAACTAACTTTGAATTCTATATATATATATATATATATATATATATATATATATATATATATATATATATATATATATCGTATGCCTAATGAAGGTGGTGGCAAATGCCTATCATATGGTACTAAATATAATAGTTGAGGTGCAATAAATGGCAATCTATCCCATGCCCATAATTGTAGTATTATGAGCGGGTTTGATAATGGGAATCTATCCCTCTTGTTTGCATATTTCACATCGAATTTTGATGCTTGACCTTCCTATCCATTTCATTCCTTATCCTTGATGCCCTTAAACACCCATTCTCTCGTAATAATGTCAATTCTGGATGAAGAATAGGAAAGTTCGACACTTCTTCTATCAATTGCATACCATATAGGAATCGTGCTAACAAAGTTGAGGGCAAGGTTGGGTAGGTTCGGAAGCAACAAAACAACCTTAGAATCATAATTATTTTTGTGAAATCATGTAGAAAACTAGTGTAGATTTTCATTTTTAAATTTTCCATTTGAAAAATTAAAAGTATTTTATAATGCTTAGAATTTTTTTTCTTATAAGACTTGAACATCTGATATGATTTTAAAAATTATTTCTAAAAATCTAAGGGTCTGTTTTGACCATGTTTTTTGAAACTTGTTTTTTAAAAATGATTTTTAAGTTAAAGAATAGAAAATAGTTTGATAGTGTTTTATAAAAATAAGGTTGTTTGGAAAGTTGTCTTTAAAAATGATTTTTAAAAATAAAAAACAAAAAACTTATTTGGATGAGTTGTTTTTAATATATATTTGTTTTGGTTTTGTAAAAAAATTTCAAATTCAATTTATATAATATAAATTAAATTTAATTCAAGTCTTATTAAAAATGAAAACAATTTCATAACTACAAATAAATAAAAAATACGTGGTCAGTGTAGTAGATTCGGTCGTTGAAGGGGGTTGTATTAATCCATCTGGGCTCCTGAACCATTGGAAACAATACTTCATGATCGTTAAGCACTGACATGCCACTTGTATTACCTTTAGATTTCTAGTTTCCCAACACCAATTCGTCTAATTCTGCTATCTCCAATGCCTTGATCTATGATGACGTCTGCATGCTACTGCCAAAAGACCCTATCCTCCATGATTCAAAGTCGCGGTATCAATCACTGACTCGGAGGGTCTCGAGGCATATTCGTCTCGGTGTATCGGTTTGGTATCGAACGATATGTAAAATAAGCTAATTAGAAAATTCAAAAAGTTATAAAAATATTATGTAAATCATCAGAAAAATATATACAATTAAATAAGCTTAAAAAATTAATAAAAAGAAAATTGTCTCACATTTAACATTATTAAATAGTTATAAAAGTATCCACTCTAAGTTATTTATGATAATGCTAATAAAAGAAAATTATTTTATTTCAAATATAATAACATTTTTACTTACAAACATACAATACAATAATCAATTCCATGTTGAATGACGAAAGGGTTCAAAATCATCATCATTAGTCCTACAACGAGTATACAAATTGGGATGGTAATTCTCGTAGTGAGGATATGGTTGAAAGAGTCGTTCATAACTTGAATATGTTGGCTGAGATGATTGGCTTGATGATCCATAATCAGGAGAATATGGTTTTGAAGATTGTTTGGGATCAACACCATATTGATAGTATCCAAAACCACGATAAGTAATGCTACCGCTACTAGAAGATTAATCATATCCATAGGAATCACTAGCTTGTGTTCCAGTATTTGAATATTCCTCTGAATACATCATTGGAAATCGATCAAAATCATTCTTACTAAAAGTACTGGAAGAGCTATCACGGTCTTTAAAGTTGTGATATGATCTATCATCTACTCCTCTAAAATACGACCTTGATCCTATACCCAAATTCTGTAAGTGCTCATCAATACAGTGATAATTTGATCTATGATAATCATGCCTACTAGAATAATCATCATCGCTGGAAAATGTAGTTAGTCTTTCCAAATGCTTTTGTTGTTCCCATATCCATGGTCGATATCCATGATCTGTATCTTGTGTGGCATAGTAATTTTCATCTTCTTGTGCCCATGACATGCCAGGATCTACTTGACTAACATAACCGCCACCCGTGCTACCATATCCTCCAGTACCCTCACCAGTGCCACCAACTCCTCTACTGCTCCCACTAGTGCCCCCACCTTGCCTACTACCCCCATTGTCACCATCATCACTACTAGAACTTGAAGAAATTGTTCTAGGAGCCTTACCTTTATGATGGAAATCAATATCTCTTTCTTGTGTAGCATTACTTGTACGCCTACTAACTCTACAATTTATAGGGCCATCATCTTTATGAACTGTTTCTCTACCTTCTTCATTAGGGGGAAGATCTTTATCCAACCAATCCAAATTATCAAATGATAAAAATAAGCTCATTTCCTTCTCGTATCCACTTATCTAATATATATTCATCATTAAAGATATGATTAAGATCAATTGGATTGTATAAATCTTCATTGTTTAACTCGAAGTCGCTTATTGTAGTGCACATAAACTAACTTATGCAACTTTTTCATTGCCAAATGGTTGCGCAACTTTGTGTGAATCAATGACCATGTGCTCCAATTTCTTTCACAACCCGATGAAGAACAAGTTTGGCTTAAAATTTTAACAACAATCTTTTGTAGATATGGACCTTCGTCACCATAGTTGTTCCACCATTTAGCTATAATAAAGAAAATGCATACTTATTAATCACTATGATATATTTAACAAAAAATGATGATAATTTCTTATTTGTAATAGATGTAAATGTATTGAGTACTTGGAAGAGATTGATTTATTGTTTTATTTGTAAGTGCACTTCCAAATTCTCCTTGGCTGTCAACAAATAATTTCCCTACATCATTAACATTTTTTTTTTGTTAATGCACATTACATATACAAAATGTATTATATAAAGGTCACAAAATATTATTATACCTCATTAATAGCTTTTGCTTGTCTATCTAAATCTGGCTCTAATATATTGATAACATCATTTAATCCAATTTTAATTTCCAGATGGTTGGAGAAATACTTTGAATATTGGAACATTGGATTTAAAAAATATGCTGCCATAAGTTAAATAATGATCAATTTATAAAAATTTGTACTTGAAAAAAAATAAAAAATATATAAAGAATTTTTTTATTACTTGCAAAATGCAAATGTCTGTGTGGGGATAGGAAAGGATGGGAGAATTTCTAGGATTTAAGATTTCTTGTTCCCAAGAGGGTACCATGGAAAGGGCTTTGCGGTTGGGATTGAGGTATATGAAGACAGAAATGGCAGTTGCCATGTCATGTCTCTCTTAACCAAGTTTGTTATAACTTATAACAAATTTAGTTAAGTTAGAAAATCTCTAGAACCTCCTGGAACTGTTGTTCCCGTCTCTTTATATTCTCTATACACTCATTTTAAAAGGACCCATAAGAAACAGAAATCAGAGATGAGAGAGCTATGTAATTTTCTAGATTCTTTCAATAGATTTTTTTTCCTCTCCAAACACAAATCTCACTTGGTATCAGAGCATTTCCTTTCATCTCCTCTAAAATGGAAGGCAAACTTAGGACACCGATGAGCTTTGTCTCAACAATCTCAAGCATGGAAAATCTGTAGAAGACAAATTTCTCTTCACTATTTACAACTACATTGAACACAACTCTCTCAGTCAAGCTTGATCGTGACAATTATTTGTTATGAAGGTCTCAAGTCTTGCCTATAGTTCGAGGCCACAAAATCAGTGGATACTTGTTCGGCATAAATACATATCCACAAGAGTTTCTTCATATTCAAGATACATCTAGAAATCAAATCCAAAATCTGCATCTAGCATACGAACAATGGAATAGGGAGGTCAACTGTTACTAAGTTGTGATGCAAATCAGGAGAAGGACATCCCATAATTCTGTAAACCATGGGAGCTATTATGTGATGTAGAGGACTTTTAGGAATCTTACGTATTTGTTACAATTCTGTTTTTTTTTTTTTTTGTTATGTTATTCTTTCTGAGTTCATTGCTTTCTTAGTTTATTTCTTCTGAGTTTAACGCTTTCCTAGTTGGAGTTGGAGATTTGAATATTTTTTTTATTTAAGGAATGATGAAAAAATAATGAAAGTAGTTTTTGGCCATTTGAAAATTCGAATATTTTCTTTCTTCAGAGTGATTCCAATGTTGCAGAGAGATTCTGTGTTTGCTTGGCTCTTGGTTTTGACGTGAGATTGGTCCATGACGTTTGGTGTCAATTTTGGTATCAGAGCGGTTCCATGCTTGTAACCCGTAGTGGCAATCCATATGCCATGGTAAACACCCAAAATACAAACGACCAAAACCCAAATAACCAAAACACAAACTAGCCCCAATTGCAGCACCAAATAGATCAAATCACCACAGTGTTGGAGCAACTCAATCATCAACTAGATGTCATGGATGAGCGATATGCTCGAGAGGAGTATGGACACTTCAATTGGAGAGGGCGCAGAGCAGTTTGTGATGGGAGGAGGTTGGACGAAAGTGATGGAGATGCTGATGAAAATGAAGAAGAAGAAGAAAATCAGGAGTTTGAGGATCATGAGCCTCGAATCTGACGTCATAGACAAAATTTTCACCGAGGTCATGCTGGTCATCGCGCAACTTATCAACCTCTTGATGAACTAAACAAGAGAATGAGAGTTGATGTACTAGACTTTTTTGGAAAATTGGAACCTAATGCTTTTGAGGACTGGTTAACGACTATTGAGGATTATTTCGATTGGTTTGATGTATCGGATGATAGAAAGGTTCATTATGTCCGGATAAAATTGAAGGGGCATGCATGAGCATGATGTGGAAGTGTGGAAGAACAATTATGCCATACACGACTACCAATAGTTTCTAACTGGGAAGAGATGAAGGATCGACTAAAGGAAAAATATTTGCCCATTTATTATGAGCAGATAATGTTCGAGGAGATGTTGCAACTCAGGCAAGGGTCATTGAGTGTTGATCAATTTACGGATCGCTTCCATGAGTTGACTATTCGTAGCAAGATCGTGGAGACTAAGCAACAAACTTTAGCCCAATACTGTACCGGATTACGTAGTGAACTACGTAAAGAAATGTGGATTGCATGTTTAATCAACGTAGAGGAGGCATATCAAATGGCACTTCGTATTGAGAAACAAATAGGGCCTTCGCTTGGGAGGAAAATGTCGTCAATGGATTCAAGACAGGAACGTGTTACCACACCTTCATTCCAAAAGTCTTCATTGCTGAAAGATCAATCTAAGGGCTTTCCAAGTGGAGACCAGAAAGGAAAAGCAAAAATTACCAGTGAAGGGCCACAATGTTATAAATGTAAAGGATTTAGACACTATGTTGTTGTATGTCCTACAAGAGATAAAAAACTAGCCTTTATATGTGAAAAAGAATTATTAATGGTGGACGTTGTTGAAGACACGGATGGGGAGGAAATCGAAGAGGGTAATCATAGTGAGGAAAAACATTTGGGTGCGTCAGACCTACCTATCTGCGTGATCCAATGAGTTTTGATAGGAACTAAGAAAGAGTTCCAGGCGAATCCCGAGTGGCTGTGCACCAATATTTTCCACACTCATATGGAGCATAATGGTCGGGCCTTGAATGTTATTATTGATAACGATAGTGGCATGAATGTGATCTCCGAAATGGTTGTCGAACGTTTGGGGCTGAAGACTGAGAACCATCTTACTCTTTATAGGATCGGCTGGGTTAATGAAGCCAATTCAGTATTAGTGAAGCAACGGTGCTTGGTTAAATTTTCTTTGGGAAAAAAAATATATGGACGAAGCTTAGTGTGATGTAATTCCTATGACAGTCTGTCACATGTTATTGGGACGTCTATGACTCTATGATCGGAAGGTCCTCTACGATGGGTATGCTAACACTTACTTTTTTACTTTCAAATGTAAGAAATTTGTTTTGGATCCTTTACAGATTTCAGAATTTGAGGCAAGAAAAGAAGCAGTCCTAGTTTTGACGATGCGATAATTCTCTCAAGTCTTGCATGAGGGTGATACATTGCTTATGGTCATAAAACGTGAAGTAAAGCAGGTGGATGGTAATATTCCAGCAGAATTCACGACAATGTTAGAGGAATTTTAGGATATCATGCTGAGTGAAGTGTCGAATCAACTACCTCCAATGAGGGAGGTGCAACATGCTATCGATCTGATCCCTGGCTCAACTGTACCTAATTTACCACACTACCGCATAAGCCTAGCAGAGAATGAAGAACTCAGTCGACAAATTCAACAATTACTAGACAAAGGTTTTATTTGAGAAAGTCTCAACCCTTGTGTTGTTCTGGTTTTACTCACACCAAAGAAGGATGGTAGTTGGAGGATGTGCGTCAATAGCCGAGCAATTAATAAGATAACCCTGAAGTACTGATTTTCAATTCCCCGTCTTGATGATATGTTGGATTTGCTATGTGGCTCCTCTATTTTCACTAAGATTGACCTTCGAAGTGGTTATCACCAAATTCGTATCCGGTCAGGGGATGAGTGGAAGACGACTTTCAAAACGAAGGATGGTTTTTTCGAATGGCTAGTTATGCCATTCGGATTAACTAATGCACCAAGCACTTTCATGCGCGTGATGACACAAGTTCTCAAACCATTTGGGAAAAAATTTCGTTTATTTTGATGATATTTTGATTTTTAACCAAAAGTTGTAGGATCATTTAAGCCATGTTGGGCAAGTATTAGAGGTTTTGAGAGTTGAACAACTTTATATTAATCGGGACAAATGCTTGTTCATGAAGAAAAATGTCAAGTTTTTGGGTTTTATAATTTTTGATCAAGGTGTTGAGGCTGATCCTGTAAAGGTATAAGTTATCCAAAACTGGCCAACGCCCCAGAATTTTTCCTAGGTCAGAAGCTTCCATGGTTTGACTATGTTCTACCGACGATTTATTCGCAGTTTCAGCACTATAATGGCCCCAATCACTGAGTACTTGAAAGAAAAAAAAAAATCTTATGGAGTGCCGCAATTGCCAAGGCATTCTTCGAAATTAAAAAATGAATGGGCAAGCACTAGTACTTAAGTTATCAGACTTTTCTAAAATTTTTGAAGTAGCTTGTAATGCTTCACATGTGGGCATCGTAGGTGTGTTGAGTCAAGAAGGGCACCCTATTGTTTTTTTCAGTGAGAAACTTAACGATACTCGTCGGCGATACTCGGTATATGATATGTAATTCTATGCTTTAATTCAAACTCTCAAGCATTGGCGACCATACTTGATCCACATAGAGTTTATTCTCTATATAGACCATGACTCTTTGAAGCATTTAACTTCCCAAAGTAAATTGAATGCACGACATGCTCGTTGGATGGATTATCTGCAACAATTCAAATTCGTTATTAGACATAAGTCGGGAGCTGAAAATAAGGTGGCTGACGCCTTAAGTAGGAGACCACACTTGTTACATGTGTTTTAAACTAATGTCGCATGATTTGATAATCTAAAAATAGAGTATGCCAACAATGAAGACTTCGGCAATATGTGGAGTGATCTCTCCATTCATCAGCGCACATCTAGTAATGATTATATGTTGCACGATGGTTTTTTTTTTTTCTACAAATCACGGCTATGCGTTCTACGTGGCTCTTTTGGGGAGTTTCTAATTACCGAACTCCATGGCGGGGGTTTAGCTGGGCATTTCGGTCATGATAAAACCTTTGCTATTATTGCTGATTGGTTCTATTAGCCTCAAATGCAGAGAGACATGCATACAATGGTTGATCGATGTCGGATTTGCCAATTAAACAAAAGCACTAAGCAACAAGCAGGACTCTATTCGCCACTTCCCATTCCCGAAAAACCATGGCAGCATATTAGTATGGATTTTGTTCTTGGGTTGCCAAGAACTCTTCGACAACATGATTCAATTATGGTGGTGGTCGATCATTTTTACAAGATGTCCCATTTTATTCCATGTCACAAAAATTATGACGCATCAAAAGTTGCTGCAATATTTCTGCAAGAAATTGTTCGTTTGCATGGTATTCCGGCTTCGATTGTGTTTGACAGGGACGTCAAATTTGTGAGTTATTTCTGGAAAACATTGTGGATGAAGATGGGAACAAAGCTTATGCTTTCTAGTGCATTCCATCCCCAAACTGATGGCCAAACTAAGGTAACCAACAGAAGTTTGGGAAATCTATTACATTGCCTTGTCGCGGATCATGTGACCACCTGGGATATGGTGCTTCCGCATGCCGAATTTGCTTTCAATAATTTTGTTAATAGGACAACAGGCTACACTCCATTCAAAGCGGTGTATGGGTTCTGACCTAGCACTCCACTTGATGTTAATTCATTGCCATTGCCACCCAGGCCAAGTGAAGCTGCACTGGATTTTTCTAGCTATATGCGAGATTTCCATGAATTATGCAAACGACGCCTTACCATCCATTCAAATTCTTATGCAGTTTCATCAAATACAAAATGCAAAGATCAACAATTTAATGAAGCCGATATGGTCTTTGTTTGTTTAAGACCGGACCGATTCCCTCCGGAGAGTTTTACCAAGTTGCATGCACATCGAGCAGGTCCTTTTAAAGTAACCAAGAAGTTGGGAACCAATGCATATGTTATTGAATTACCATTTGAATTCGGTATTAGCCTCGTTTTTAACATAGAAGATCTTACGGAGTTCAAAGGTGATGTCGATGAAAATACAGTAATACCGTTACTAGAGGCAACACCAGTTTTACGGGTTCTAGAAAATACAGCACCACGAGATGAGATTGTTGCCATTCTTGACCATCAATTTGTTACAACTCATCGAGGAGGATATTACAAGTTCTTAGTGCAGTGGACAAATCGCCCAAATTCGGACTTTGGCTGGTTGCAAGCTTCAGAAGTCAAGCGTTTACACCCACATCTATTTGATGCTTACATTTGTCAAAACTTGCTAGAGTCAAGTTCTTCAGGAGAGTCGAAAATTGATGCAAATCAGGAGAAGGATATCCCATAGTTCCGTAAACCATGGCAGCTATTATGTGATGCAAAGGACTTTTAGGAATCTTACGTATTTGTTGCAATTCTGTTTTTTTTTTTGTTATGTTATTCTTTTTAAGTTCATTGCTTTCCTAGTTAGAGTTGGAGATTTGAATATTGGTTTGTTATTTAAGGAATGATGAAAAAAATAATGAAGGCAGTTTTTGGCCATTCGAAAATTCGAATCCTTTCTTTCTTTAGAGTGATTCCAATGTTGCAAAGAGATTCTGTGTTTGCTTAGCTCTTGGTTTTTACGTGAGATTGGTTCAGGACGTTTGACGTCAAGTTGGTTACTCTCATATCTATTAACAAGGATTCTTGGCCAAGTGATTCGATGCTTAACTTCAAATGAACTTTGGACTGCTTTGGAACATCTGTATTCATCATGTTCCAAAGCAAAATTATTGCAATTGAAGATAGAGTTACAAACCTTAAAGAAGGTTTCTTTATCGATGAGCGATTACTTTGCGAAAATGGAAAATATAGTTGATCAGTGTATGGTTGTTGGTTACCTTGTAAGTGGGGAAGATCTTATCCTTTCTATACTTGTTGGACTTGGATCTGAATATGATATAATAATTATGCAGCACTACAACTCATGGACCTACAAATCAACTTTTTCTAAAAGAGGTTCAAGTGTTTCTATTGAATTAAGAATGCAAACTTGAGCAACTAAACACTGCAATGGATCAATATGCTTCAGCAAATTTTGTCAACAAGAATAATGGAAATCGTGATTGTGGAAGAGGAAATTTTAATACTCGAGGAAGACGCGGTCAAATTTGAAATAATTTTAGATCTCCCAGCCCTAGACATAGTACTGGAAACAACAAACCTATTTGCCAGATTTATGGCAAACAAGGTCACATAGCCTTCAACTATTGGCATCGTTTAGATGAAAGTTTTTAGCCTTTAGTGTTGCCGAATCTAAACACCTATAACAAGACTCCACCTACTACTCTCATGGCTACATTGGAAACCATTCTTGAACCTAGCTGGTATGCTGATAGTGGTACGACAAATCACGTGACTGCTACACTTATAACACCACAATGAAAACAGAATATAGAGGCTAAGAGAAGCTTATAATTGGAAATGGTAAGCAACTTTCCATTTCTCAAGTAGGCCAAGCTTATCTGCCAACACATTTTCTCATTCCTCTTCATCTTGAAAATGCCTTACATGTTCCCCAAATTACCAAAAATCTAGTCAGCATTTTCCAACTTATAGCTAATAATAGCGTTTTGTGGAATTTCATGCAAATTGTTGTCTTATGAAGGACAAAACTATGGGAATGGTTCTACTTTGAGGGAAGCTTAGAGATGATCTTTACTTGCTGCATGATCCCTAAACAACAACCAACTCAGAGTTAAAATTCATCAAACTAGTGTTAAAACCTGTTAATCTATATAGGTTTGCTATATCCCTTGTTTGTGTCAAGCATAATTGTACCTTAGTTGGTTTCTCTGTTTCTGGATCTTCTTTGAATGCCAATATATGGCATCAAAGACTTGGTCACCCCTCTGTTAAGGTGCTTAGACAAGTCTTAAATTTATATAACCCTTCATTGAATAAAGGTCTTGAATTCTGCAATGCTTGTCAATATGGGAAAAGTCATGTACTTCCCTGCTCTATCTCTGAAACCAAAACTACTTTACCTTTGGAAGTCATACACTCTGATATTTGGGGAGCAACACCAATTCTTGGAAGTGTTGGGTATTGATATTATATTCATGTTATCGATGATTATACTCGTTTCACATGGATATACCCTCTTAAACACAAATCTGAAGCTATTGTCACCTTTAAACAATTCAAACTTCTTGTGGAAAAAACATTAAACAAGTCCATACTATGTGTTCAAACTAATTGGGAAGGTGAATTTCGTTCATTTGTTGTCTTTGTTTCATAAAATGTGATTCAATTTCGCCATCCATGTCCTCATATCCATCAACAAAATGGTCGAGTTAAAAGAAAACATCATCACATTGTTGAACTTGGGCTAACTTTGTTAGCATAAGCTAACATGCCCTTACCTTTTTGGTGGGAGGCTTTCTATATTGTAATTTTCTTGATTAATCGCCTTCCCACTCTAGTTCTTTCAAACATTTCTCCTTTCCAAAATCTATTTAGTCGTTTGCCGAATTACTCATTTCTTTGTAATTTTGGCTACTCATGTTAGCCACATCTAAGGCCCTATAATACACATAAGCTGCAATTTCATTCTTGTAAATGTTTTTTTTTCTTAGATATAGTTCAACTCATAAGGGCTATTTGTGTCTTCATTCTTTTGGTCAAGTATTCATTTCATAAAATGTAATCTTTAATGAGTCAGAGTTTCCTTATACGAAGTTATTCTCATCTCTAGCAAATGTTTCATCTTCCCAAACCACACACATGCTTCCAAGTTTGTCTTCAACTGTGCATATAGGTACAATAATTTCGGTTAGTGATGTGCATCAACCACGCATTATGGCTAGTCCTAAGGCAATCAAAGTCGATAATCATTCACAGCTGCATGACCAATTATAAGAGTATGTGACACATTCTGGTTCAATCACCATTACATTTCCACAATCTAAGCAACCTTCCTAGCCTACTATCATTCAATCCTGCCAACAACCAGTCCCTACATTTGAACCAAATCCTTCCACTCATCCCATGGTGACATGAAGCAAAGCTGGAATATACAAGCCCAAGTTACTTAATGTCCTCAAGCATCCACTAATTGTATCTTCTAGTCTTGTTGAGCCTCTCTTAATTAAAGAAGCCCTTAGTGATGCCAATTGGAAGAAAGCCATGGATGCAAAATTTCAAGCTCTTAAGAATAATCATACTTGGGATTTAGTTCCATATCAATCCAAGTATAGTTTTGTTGGGAATAAATGGGTTTTCAAGCTAAAATACAACTCTGATGGTTCATTAAACAATTATAAAGCCCGCTTGGTAGCAAAATGATTTCATCAAACTCTTGGAATGGATTTTTCTGAGACCTATAGTCCAATTATTAAACCTTCTACCATTCGGGTAGTTCTAGCTTTGGCTGTGCAAGAAGGATGAGATATTCGTCGATTAGATGTAAATAATGCCTTCTTAAATGTCCATTTACAAGAGGATGTGTATGTGAGTCAGCCTGAAGGATTTGTTGATTCTACAAAGCGTCACTTTGTATACAATTTAAGGAAAACGCTTTATGGGCTGAAGTAGGTGCCAAGGTCCTGGTTTGACAAACTCAAGAAGCACTCTTAGATTGGGGTTTTACTAGCTCATGATCTGATGAATCTTTGTTTATGTATAAATCAGGAGATACCTTGCTGATTTTACTGGTTTACATTGATGACATCTTGATTATTGATAACAATTTTGTAGCTATATCAAAATTAGTGACTTGAATTGCAGCTTTGCTCTTAAAGACATTGGTTTCTTACATTTCTTCCTTTAGAAGCTTTTCAAGATACTAGTGGGTTGTATCTAACTCAAACCAAATAGGTTGCTGACTTGCTGAAACGAACAAAGATGGATGGAGCTAAACCTCTACCATTCCCTACTACCTCAGGAAAAATCTTATTAAAGAGAGATGGAAATCTTATGGTAGAACCTTCACTCTACAAAAGTACTATTGGGGCATTACAATATGTCATAATGACACGTCCAAATATCTCATATGTGGTCAGTAAGTTGAGTCAATTCTTACAAAATCCTACTGATGTTCACTGGAAAGCTTGTAAAAGAGTACTTTGTTACTTGAAAGGGACCATTACTCATGGCCTTCACTTCAAGTCCAACAAATAATTGGACCTTATAGGCTTCTCTGATGTTGATTGGACAAGATGTCAGACGATCCAGCAATGGCTATTGTGTATTTTTTGGTGGAAATCTTGTATCTTGGAGTTCTAAGAAACAAAGTGTGGTATCATGATCAAGTACTGAGTCAGAATATCGTGCATTGGCACTTGTTGTTGCAGAGTTAACTTGGATGTATTCTTTACTAAGAGAATTGGGAGTTGAACTCAAATTCTCATCGGTGATTTGGTGTGACAATCAAGGAGTAGTTTCACTAGCAACCAATCCTGTATACCATGCTCGAACAAAGCATATTGAGATTGGCGTGCATTTTGTGCGAGACAAGGTTCTGCAAAAGATATTAGAAATTCGCTTTGTTCCTTCAATAGACCAAGTTGCTGATGTCTTCACCAAACCTTTTTCAACAGCTAGATTTTTATAGTTGAAGAACAAACTCAAAGTGGATGAATCCCCTTTTTGTTTGAGGGGGCGTGTGAAGACAGAAATGGCAACTGCCATGTCATGTCTCTCTTAACCAAGTTTGTTATAACTTGTAACAGATTTGGTTAAATTAGAAAATCTTTAGATACTCCTAGAATTGCTATTCGTCTCTCTGCACTCAGTTTAAAAGGACATGTAAGAAATAGAAAACAGAGACGAGAGAGTTGTGTAATTTTCTGGATTCTTTCAATAGATTTTCTTCATCTCCAAACACAAATCTCACTAGGCAGAATTCAGACAAAGCAATTATGAACAAATAAGCACCATGGGTATCACAAATGGAATGGTTGAATGTATGAGCCAAGATGAAGCCTCCACAAGCAAGTCTTATTACCTGAAGGAAGAAATCTATTAGTCTATAAAAAGTAATAAACCCCTTTGTTACCTTCTCTTTCTCTAAAACATATAATTTGGCCTTATGGTTCATTTGTTTGCAGAAACAACTTAAGATTGCACTCATAACTAAGCAACCACGGTGAATCAGTGATCAAATATTTGCCCCAAATATCATCAATAAGCAATCGATCCCACATTGGAAATGGTGGCTTCAATCCACCATCCATCATTTCGAGTTGTGCAATTGGAATATCAGCATTGGCTTCACGGAAAAATACTCCCTCACCATATCACTCCACAACAAACTTGCCTTTGTCGGAATTTCGAAACCTACCTGCCACAGGGTATTAGTAACAGAACCTTAGGGCCTGTTTGGTTGGTGTTTTCAAGAACTGTTTTTTGTTCTTGAAAACAAAAAACACTAAAAACTTGTTTGGTTGAGAAAGTTGTTTTTGTTTTTCTTGTTCTCCGTGTTCTCAAAATGACACTTTTTAGAGAACAAAAAAATGTTGTTTTCCCAATTTTTTTACTGTTTACATAACAAAAAAAGCTATAAAGAGAACATCTGTTCTCCCTGTTTTTTTTCTTCCCGTTATCATATTTCATCTTCTCCAGCACAGTGGCGGCATCTCCCGTTTATATTTTCCTGTTTGGATGCTGAGAAAAGTGGGGAACGAGAATGAAAATAGAAAAAAAAATTCAAGATTTTTCCTGTTTCTCAGTTTTCATTTTTCTTGAGTTGTTTTGTTCAAAAAAAAAAAAAAAACTTGCCTAAGGACATGGAAGAGAAAGAAAATGAGTTGCTTTGAGAGGGTTTTGTAGGTGACTTTTTCTCAGTTTTGAAGAAGATGAGAGACGGGTGAGGGTGAGGATAGTCATTTGTAAATAAGTAATAATATTGGGTAAACACTTTTCTCAATAGTGGAATGGGCAGAGATATTTTTAAGGGACATGGTTGGTAAAAAAAAAAATTTATACATAAAGTGCAAATCTTGGTCAAAAGCATATTAGGTGGTAAAATCTATTGGTCAACCCAAACAAAACACCATCTTCAACCGTGGGATCCCTTGGAAAGTGACCGTCTTCAAACTTCACCCCACTTGCATTTATTTTCATGTCCTATTTATTTTATTAACAAGTTTGTTAGGTGAAAATTAGTTGTAAAAATTAAATTAATTCTTTTTAAAAAAATTTATCTCATCTTAATAGAATATACTATAAATTTTAATAAAATTAAAGATTAAATCAAGAAAAAAAATGTCAATAAAAATGATTTTATCATGTTTGATTTATTTTTAAAAAATAAAAAAAAATATTTTTATTTTAAAATTAATCAAAATATTATCATTTTTATTAATTGGAAAAAAAAACATCTTTCAAACATGTTTTTTGTTTTACTTGTTCTAAAAAACTTTTTTATTAAGTCAATCAAACATGTTTTTTTTTTTTTTTTTTTTTTGAGAACAAAAACTGTTTTCCAAAATCCAGTTCCCAAACACAATTTTTTTTTTCTAAAAACACCAAAAACTGTTTCCAGAACAATTTTCAAAAATAGCAACCAAATAGGCCCTAAACTTGTTTTCTGTTCTAGAAAACAAAAAACACTAAAAACTTGTTTGGTTGAGAAAGTTGTTTTTGTTTTTCTTGTTCTTCGTGTTATCAAAATGACACTTTTTAAAGAACAAAAAAAATATTGTTTTCCCCATTTTTTTACTGTTTACATAAAAAAAAAGTCATAAAAAGAACATCTGTTCTCTCTGTTTTTTTTTCTTCCCGTTCACATATTTCCTTTTCTCCAGCACAGTGGCGGCATATCCCGTTTATATTTTCCCGTTTGGATGCTAAGAAAAGTAGGGAACGAGAATGAAAACAGAAAAAAAAAATCCTAATTTTTCCTGTTTCTCAGTTTTGATTTTTCTTGAGTTGTTTTGTTAAAACAAAAAGCAAAAAAACTTGCTTAAGGACATGGAAGAGAAAGAAAAGGAGTTGCTTTGAGAGGCTTTTGCAAGTGACTTTTTCTCAGTTTTGAAAAAGATGAGAGACGACTGAAGATGAGGGTAGTCATTTGTAAATAAGATAATAATATTGGGTAAACACTTTTCTCAATAGTGGAATGTGCAGAGATATTTTTAAGGGACATGATTGGTAAAAAAAAAATTCATACATAAAGTGCAAATTTATTGGTCAAAAACATATTAGGTGGTAAAATCTATTGGTCAACCCAAACAAAACACCATCTTCAGCCGTGGGATCCCTTGGAAAGTGACCATCTTCAAACTTCACCTCACTTGCATTTATTTTCATGTCCTATTTATTTTATTTACAACTTGTTAGGTGAAAATTAGTTGTACAAATTAAATTAATTATTTTTAAGTTTTTTTTTTATCTCATCTTAATAGAATATACTATAAATTTTAATAAAATTAAAGATTAAATCAAGAAAAAATGTTAATAAAAATGATTTTATCATGTTTGATTTATTTCAAAAAAATATAAAAAAATATTTTTATTTTAAAATTAATCAAAATATTATCATTTTTATTAATTGGAAAAAAAAAACATCTTTCAAACATGTTTTTTGTTTTACTTGTTCTAAAAAACTTTTTTATTAACTCAACCAAATATGTTTTTTTTTTTTTTTTTGAGAACAAAAATTGTTTTCCAAACACATTTAAAAAAAAAAAAAAACACTAAAAACGGTTTTCAAAACAATTTTCAAAAACAGCAACCAAACAGACCCTTAGCCAAGGCCTGTTTTATCATCACAACAGTGTCTAGGGCAGGTAAGGCTTTATTTGGAGGATAGAAATGCACAAAAGGAAGATGATTTCTGAGGCCAATTTGGTCATCAATGTTGGACAAGTACTTGAATTCTCGAGGAGTGGTTGTCTCCGGCAGGACTAGCTCCGGTCGGCCAACATGTACCGGGAAGTTTAGTCGTTGTGCCATTTTTGTGGATTGTAGTTTTGTGGCCTGTTTATATGTGTTGTATGGTAATGGGCTTCTGGCCTTAGTATTAGGCGAAATTTATTTTAGAGGACAATTGGTTTGTCTTAATGGGTTGAAAGGGTCTTCTTGATTATTTATTTATTTTCGGCAGCAATGGCTGTTTTCGAAAATCCTGCAATTATTTTTTCTTTTTCTCTGTAGACGTGAGTCTTTTCCACGTCAGCAATCACGTCGATGCTCTGCAATCGTGGAAAACGATACTCATCTTCTTGGTTTTTTTAATTTTGACTTCTAATATGATACGCATCATTATTTTATTTCTTAAATTCCTTTTAAAAATTATTATTTTTATTTATAAAAATGGCATGACATGCATGCTTTACTACATACAATTTGGCAGTTTGAAACCAGATTGCTTGTCAGACCTCGTTGCTTAGGCACTGCAATAGAGTCATCTCACGTTCATCATCCAATGGCATAATAAGGTTTTATTTATGGGTTATTTGATTAAAAGTGCTTTTCAAAATTCAATTTTTGAAATTTAACCTCCCACCATTTTTTGATATTATTTGGACAAAAATATCATCATTATTTTCTTGTAAAAATAACAATTTATTTTAAAACCTACATATAAATACTTAAAATAAAAAATTGTATTTATGTAAAAAATGGATTATTTTTCCCAAAAAAACATGGGAATGATTAGATTTTCGATTTTGAGAATTATTTCATCATTTTTAATCAAATATTTCTTTATTTATTATACGAGGGTTATTTAATCACGTTACAATGATTAATAATACATGCCTCATATGTTTGACCTATATATGCTCACATGCATGAAACTATCTTTTTTTAATTTAAATAATAATAATAATAATAATAATAATAATAATAATAAAATAGATCGAAACATACTAAACTTGTAATTTCAATTGTTGAAAATATATAACGAGCCAAGCTTGGATACAAAATAATAAAACCTAATTTCGTATGTGATGTACTGTGATTGAAACAATTTTTTCCATATACCTATCAATTCAGAATTGTAATGAGACCCTTTTGCATATGCATAGAGTTCCTTGCAGCTTTAGGCCTCGAGCTAAGTCCCAATTTTTTGTGGAACAATACCACCATATTTAGGTATATGACATCACATGTGTGATGCTGACGTGGTATAGAACTTGGAACAAACTTTCAGTTTCAGGGTCACAATTTAAGTTGTCAAACAAAGGATTTTAAAATTGCAGTCTATAAGCATTTGAAATATGTTGCTTGCACCAGCCAAGTTATCAGATGTCTTAGTTTGAACAACTTTCGATTTAATTTTCAAATTAAAGATTTTCCAGGATTTTAGTCTATGAAAAATTCAAAAAGGTTGATGAAGATGCCTATATTATTAATTTTCCTTGACCAAGATTAATAATTGCAAAGGACTTGCCTAAAAAATATTTAATTTACATTATTATTTTTAATTTTTTTAAAACCAATAATGTTTCCATTTCTCTCAAACTCTTTTTATAATCCCACTTGCTAAACCATTTGATATATCTATACTATTTGTAAAAGTACGAGCTGTTTTTCATTTTTTTATTTCCAGAAATACCCTTACAAAACTAATAATCGATTTAAATGAGAATTCAATCTTTTCATTTAATTGGGGTTTTAATTACTTGACATTACAAAAATTATCATCACAAACTTAAAATGTAATTCAAAATTTAATTCTTGAAAATGATTTAAAATTTAATCTTTTTATACTCATAATTAACTTAAAGGGTTAACGGAAGTCATTCTTAAAATTGTCATTATAAACTTAAAAGGTAATGGAAATTTTAATATTTTCGTTCTCCTTTCATTTATGTTCCATCAATTGTTTCAATAGGGATTTAATTTAAGGTTGTAATTACTTAACTTAATGAAATCTGAATGTTTATAATTTCATTTTGATTTCATATTCAAATTCAATATTTCATTTTAATTTTATATTCAAATTCAATCCTAAAACTATTCGCAATAAACTATAAAGGAAAAAGTTAATGTTTGTGAGAAACCTCTCAAATTGGGCATTCATCTTCAACACAACAATCCGATGTTCCTTCTAATATAGCTACTCCATCCTTCATCCTATTTGATAAAGTGACCTATGATCCACCAATATGATGTTTATCATTCTCAACTATTAATTTTGGTTTATTTATAATATGTATGGAGAGAAGCCTGATTATGATAGGAGATCATCGCAAAGTGTTTTTTTGATTTCGGATTTAGAATTGAGATGAAAGATAGTTACGATTTGTTTGAAACTCTCTCACCAATTACAATTTTTTTTTTTTAAATAACAATTTTGAAGTATGTTAGATCATATTTGAGTGTGTTTTGAGAAAATAAATAAAATGTATTTAATAATTATATCTATTATTAATTTTTTTTCTTCTTATTCTAACCTATCTTTCATTTCTTCAATGAAATAAATTAATTAATTTTATAAAAAAATTACATGAAACTTTTTACTTTTTCTAACAGTAATAGTGAATTTCATTTTGAGATATTTAAATCTTTTAAACTTTAAATTTAATTAAATAATAGTGAATTAATAATAAAACTTATTATATTATAGATAATTATTGAATAAAAAGTTTCATCACTCATTCACATTATTTATTTAAACAAATTTAAATTTTATTAAGAAAATTACAACATTATTTTAAAAATATTAAGATTTTGATATAAAATGTACCAAAATGATGAAAATTTTTCTAGTGAGATTTTAAGTCTTTTGATTTTTTTTTTTTAAATATTTTTAGAACAAAACTTATTTTTCCTTTATAATTTTTTGGTTGATTGAATACTTTGATATATTATATATTTTTCTTTGATATGAAATTATTTAATTTAATGTGGATTCTATTTTCTATCTTTAAAAACAAAAAATAATAATAATAAGTTTTACAAAATATATAATCGTATAATAAGTCAATAATTTTTCCATAAGAATTTATAAATTTTGTGAAACCAAGGTTTGGTTAATCTTGATTTTGATGATAACAAAACAAGGTTTAGAACTAATGATTATATTTTAAGTGTGATTAGGTAAGATGATTTCCAAAGTGGCAATTACAAAGACATATAAAGCCAAAGAGAAATCATGAAGAAGAAGACCACCTCAAAGAGAAGTGCTTTTCAAGACCCAAGCTTCATAAGATCTCTTTGTAAGGTTGTTGGTGCACTAGGTTTGTTCATGCATTACATTCTTTACTTATGCACCAAAATCATTCAAGAATTAATTCATTTTAAATCCTTTTAAAATTGGATGATTTCATGTTTTCAATTAAAACCTTGTGTCAAATATTTTCCAAACTTGTTTTAAAGGTTTTAAGTTGAAAAAGTTGGGTGTTGAGCCAAAAATGGCTCAACCGGTTGAACCGGATGAACAGTAACCGGTTGACCCCCAGCTCAACCGGTTGAGGGGTATGAACAGTAACCGGTCGACCGTTCGAAAAATGCAAAAATTTTCTCTTTCTTCCGGAACGGTTGTTCAACCGGTCAAGGTTGAACCTCGTCCGGTCGAGGTCCGGTCAAGGTCCGGTCGAGGTCCGGTCGAGGCCCAACGGTCACCTGCCAAGCATTAAATGCTAACGGCTAGTCAACCGGTCAACCCCCAGCTCGACCGGTCGAACTCCAAACGGCTAGTTTGGCTTTTTTCTTCTATAAAAAGGCTCCAATCTTCATTATTTCAAGAGCTTAACCTTCCTAAATCATTCTTGAATATATTTGAGCCTTAGAAGAGTGTTTTTGAGTGCACCATTGTTCCAAAACTTGCATATCATTAGTGCACCATTCAATCCTAGTTTCTTGTATCATTTGAGCTTAAAGCTTTTGTACTAGGATTTTGTGAGATCTTGTAATTGTAAATCTGTGAGAGGAAGTTTTCCAAGAGTGTGGTATCTCTTGAGAAGTGTAAAGGGTGCTTGGAGCCAAAAGTCCAAGAGGGTGGATTGGAACCATAATCCAATTGTATTGCTTGAAGGCTTGGTTTGGAAGCCTTGAATTAGTGGAACCTCAAGCTTGGGATTGAAGCTAGAGGAGAGTGGATATAGGCCGGGTTGCGCCGAACCACTATAAATCTTGTGTTTGCATTCTCTCTTCCCTACTCCTTTAATTTATATGCAATTGTTTTTATATTGTTTATCATATATACTTGCATATAATTATCTCTTACATTCACTTAGTTTAAATTTGCAAAAAGAGACCATCACCCTATTCACCCCCCCTCTAGGGTGATTACCATAGTTTGGATTAGCCTCAAATTCCTAACAAATTTAATAAAAAAATTATTTTATTTTTTTTAAAAGAAAGTGTATGAAAACCAATCATTAATTTTTTATTTACTCTTCACTTTTTTCGTTCCAAAAATGTCTTAAAGTTATAATTTTCATTCTCTTTAAAACCACACTATTAATATAATTAATATTATAAAAATTTATCATTAAAAGTTTGAAAACTTTTCAACTTTCTTATCCATTATAAATTTTATTCTCTAAGTTATAAAATTTTTCTCTTATTTTGTCATTTTTTATTCTTTTCAAAATTTTCACTTCAACTTTTCTAATGAGTTTCGTCTCACAATGCTATCAGCATGAGATTTTTCTATTTTTTAAAGATTTTTTTTAATCCACAAATTTCTTGCTCAAATTAATTCATTTTTGTTCTTATTTTATTAAAAAAAACTCTTATATAAAAGGAAAAAAATTATTTAAACACATATAAAATAATTAACACAAAAAAGTTTACAAATTTAGTATAAAAGAAATAAATCATTTGTTTAAATTAAAATTGGTAAATGTTATGACAAAGGACCAAGGTGGTATTTATTTTTTAAAATTTAAGAAAATTGGTTAATTTTTTATTTATTTATAATTATCATAAAATTTGGTGGCGAAGATTGTAATCTTATTTATATCTAATCCTAATTTTTTTAAAAAAAAATTTGGTTTCATGTTTAATTCAATTATTTGACTTCAAATCTCTACTTGATTTCTATATAAATCTTGAAAAAATAAATTCATATACTAATTTTTTTGGTGGATTTTTTTCATATTCTCTCACATGCTTTAACACGTTTATACTTACTAGTCTATAATAAAAGTATGAAATGTTTAAATACTTTTTGTTTTCAAAAATAGCCTTATCATTTTTATTATACACACTTATATGCTATCATTATTATACGTAATTAACATTAATTTAGATACTATTTCTTTTTAGAAAAAATTATCGTTATTAAAAATAAAAAATAAAAACCTTGATTGATTGAGATAATGATTCTCTTTTAAAAACTTATCATATTCTTAATTTATTCAATAAAAAATATTTAAATTAAAATTAAATAAATACAAAAAAAAATTGGTTTGAATTAATTTGTTTTTTAATCCAAATTTTAAATAGAAAATTTTCTTTAATGTATATTCAATTCATATGATAATAATATATTATTATTTTAATGGTTATTTCAATTTTTTTATTTAAAAAATTAATATTTGAAGATGATATAAGTTTTTCATAGAAAATTTAATAAATTGTTCATGTATCATGTATTTATTATTATATTAATTCAAAGTATTCATTGTTATATTAATTGAAATTGGTTTTTCTTATGAATACTTATTTGCTAAAATAAATATTGAAAATATTATCTATTTATTTTATATTTCTCATTAGAAAAGAATCTCTTATTAAAAATAAAAAAATAAAAATCTCTTTTTTCACATTGTTTCATTCTTGATGATAACTTTTTGTACATATTCATTCATATTTATTCATTTCCTTTATATGACTTTCCGTATGTATCCATTCATATCAATTAATTCAGATATTTAGATGTGATTAATTCATGTTTGTTTTCTTCAATGACAATCTACTTTTTATAAAAATTATCATAATGTAATTAAAAGAATGTTAATATCTTCATAAAAAACTTGAATTATATATATATCCTCTTTAAAAAATGATTATAATTTATTATTATTATTATTTTTATAAAAATTGGATAAATACATTTTTTTTATATCCTATCATTATAATATGAAATTAATAATTGAGATAATGTTATTTTTTTCAAGGACAAACTACTATTTAGAAAAATTATCATAATTTAATTAAAATAATTTTATTCTTTTGATAAAAAAATATTGGATTATATAATAATTCTCTTTTAAAAAAAGATGATAATTTAAGTTTTTTATTCTTTCTTTTATTTTATTGAATAAAAAATAAAATTAAATAAAAAAGAAGATAAATAAAAAAAATGACTTTTGAAATCAAATTACATCTTTTTTAGTTACAATTTAATTTATTTATATAATATTTTATTCCCAACTATTAAACTTTATTGATCATATTAAATTTTTTTATATATGATTTGTTTATCCATATTAAACAATTTTCATATTTATTGTTGTTTTAAATATTATAATGATGAAATTAATTTAAATTTAAATGAATGCATGAACTGCTACTTATCCGATCATAATGGTCTCATTCATGCACCTTTAAATTGCTTTCTATTGTATCGTTATTACCCACTTCTCCTCTTTTCTAGGTAAGGCGAGAGAGTTGCAACTGATCTCATATGGAAATTGCACCAAGTCATCTCTCTACATTCTGGGAAATAAATAAAGAATCGTTTGTCGCACTCTATTGTCTTCCAATTGAAATGTTGGTTACTCTTCTGTTTCTCTCATTTGATAAAGACCATCATTTAAATTTCTTTCTTCAAACTCAACTATACTCGTGACAATTATGTCTTTTTCTTCTTTATATAAGAGAAGCTACCTTTGTATTTTTCATTTGTGAGTTTGAATATTTCATTTGTAAAAATAATTTTTTTTAAAACAATGTAGACATTTTATTGGCATTTTATTTATTTTTCATTTTTGAGTTTGAATCTTTCATTTGTAAAAATAATTTTTTTAAACAATGTAGACATTTTATCGGCATTTTATATTTTTTCCTTTTTTTCTCGAGTCTCTATCATCAGATATATTTTGTTTTGTTTTACTTTATTTAATTTTTTCTCCTTTTTAGGATCTCTATCATGACGTGGTTATTGTATTAGTGTGTTAAATTGTAGTAGATGATTATTGTATCGGTATGTTATATTGCAATAGATGGTTACGGTTATTGTATTAGTATACTAAATTACAATTTAAGAATATTCTATTTTTTCTTTTCAAGGTTTATCAATTTTCCTTAATGTTATTTTCTATCATATAGATAGACTTGATTTTTTTTTTTCTCTATTTTTTCTCCTTTTATTTAATTCTAAATTTCTTATATATTACTCTAAATTTCTTAGATATTCCATTATCTTTTGTCTTTTCCTTTTAAATTAATAATAGTCCAATTGAAAAAAAAATGGTAAAAATTATCAAAGCAGTTATATGAATATGTCATAAATATCTAGGGATAATTTTTTATGATAGCGTTTGATATTAAATTTTAAAATAATAATTTATTTTTATTTATTTATGAATTTTGAAAAGTTCAAAAAACCAATCATTGTAAGTTTATCCCAAGACTAATTTTGTGTGTGAAAATAATAAATTTAATTAAAAATTAGAAAAGTATGAATACTAAATAAATTTTATAAAATATTTGTTCATTTTTTATTTTAAAATTTATTTAATGTTTATATAGTTAGATGTATTTAAATCCTAATATATATAAAATAAATTCCAATCAAAATGATTTTTTATCAAATATTTTTTTAGTGGTAGATTATCTTCTCTTCATTTTGAGATTTTTTAAACATTTGGAATTACTAATTTACTAATAACTACACAATTATTTAAACTATATATATGTTACTTAATTGTTAATAAAACTAACATTTATTTAAATATTTGATATTTTATCAAGTGGCAGGTTTTGAGATTTTTGTCTAAGTTTCAATGATGACAATATATTTATATCATCCTGTTATTTAAATAAATTTAAATAAAAATTATCATTATCAAGTAATTTATATTTAGTTATTTAAAAAAAAATCTAAAAAGTTTATTAGTTAAATATTGAAATTTTCTAAAAGGCCAATAAAAAAATTTCTAAAATGTATATATATATTTTTGTTATGTGTTATCTTTTATTTGATTTTAAAATTATTAGGTTCATCATGTAGTTACTAATAACTATAATTATTTAAATGACATGTTATTTAATTATTGACTATAAGTCCTCGATATACTTTTATTTTATTTATTTTAATCCAAGCATCCAATCAAATATCTCATATTATATATATATATATATATATATATATATTCATATTATATTTATTTATGGCAAGAGAATTTTTCTTTTTGTATCATCTAAATTTGATAGAAAAAGATATTTCATTTTATGTCATTAAGTTTATCCCGAGTGTTGGAGTGATAGAATTATTTCACTTGCTCTTATCCTTATAATTTAGTTCTTTTACAATAAAAGACTTATCAAATAACTATAAAATATGTCATGCTTATGTTTTAAAAATGGGAAAATAAAAGACTTTTCTTAACATTATGAAGTATACTTTGGGAGAATATGGATTGATTTGAAAAGTGAAGAGGAAATTAATAATAACATCAAAAATAAGTTAAATTAAAATGGAAGGATTGGTATTAATGTTGGTTTATGAAAAGTTGTATGTCATTTATTTTTTTCCTTCAGTTATTTAGCCTCTTACAAGTCTTAAAAAATAACTTATAGAAGTGTAAGACTTTTAAAAATAAAATAAATCACACAAGTATTTTTTTTTATCTAAAATAACAAATTCAACTATTCACAATTATTAATTATTTTTTTTAAAGTGTAATCTTTACCAACCCATAAGAATAGGATGGGATATGATGAAAATCACTATTACTTAATAAATTTTGATTAAAAAAGATTATTTGTAATAATTCTGATCATTGAAAACAAATATATAAATTATGATTGCCTCCCATCTCGAACAATGGATAAATGTTATCTATGTCTCTCGTTGGGACTATGATTGCCTCCTCTATGACTTTTTTTCAAGATCAATATTATTTTTTATGGATTGATTTCATAGAGAATTGTATTATAATAGTATTTTCTTTAGGATTGTATTGAATTTATTCATAGCTCTCATTATTTTATAAATAAATAAATTCAATTTTATTTTACAATATTTCTCCTTTGGTCTTTGTTCTTCTTACTCTCATAAAACTAACATTATTTTTTGTGGATAGATTTTGCAAAGGATTGATTGTATTGTATTTTCTTCACAATTGTGTTAGATTAGTTCATGATTCACATTATTTTATAAATAAATAAATTTTAAAATATTTATTATTCAAAAGGGAAAATCATTTTAAAATATCAAATTATTGATAAATAACTAGTCTAATCTATAAAATTATTATGATAAATTTATTTTACAATTCTTTAAAATTACAATAGAAAAACTAAAAGTTTAAATGATTATAAAAAACATCATTTTAATTTTATTTAACCCAATAATAACACATTTATTATTAAAAAATTAATTTCAAACATTAAATTACCATTTCTAAAATTATTAGAAGTTTAACATCACTCACATATCATTTAGTGCATCCATCATGTGCATCGCGCATGTACTCCTACTAGTGTATGTATATATATATACACTTTACCTACTTGATATCTATATCTATATTTATATATATAGAGTGAGATTTTGAAATTCATATGTACAAGGTAAAAAAATTATAATAAGGTTTAAGTATTTGCAATGGGAGGATGAGGATGAGGATGTTATGAATGCATGCCTCAAGCCACCAATATGGTCAGTATTGAAATTATAAGTATTAAAAATTATATATGTTTGAATTAATAAAAATCATAATTAAGAAACTTATTAATATAGTCTAAAATTTAAGTGTTGGATTTATTTAACAATTTGAAAAGCAAAAAATTTAGAGCTCATGCTATATATTTTACAAATTATCCTTGTAATTGAATGTTACGATTTTAATATATTATATGAATAAGACTTGAAATAATATAAAAGCAAATGGTTTGAATTGAGTGTATTTTGTATTTTTGTCTTAATTGTTGTTATGCTAAAATGCTTAATTCATTTATTAAAAAATCCATCTATAGATTAAGGGTGTTAACTCATATAATCTCTTTTGACATGTTAATTATTTACATGATTACAATTCTAAATGTTAGGCTACAATAATTGAACTTGGAAAATGTATTGCTAGGACCTAATTCGACAAGACTTAAATAGCACTAAATGCTTCTTCCAATTGTTGTTCTAGTACTTAGTCTCACATGACTTAAACAACACTACCTAATATATATATACACTATGGCAATTTCCCAAGCAAAGGGAGCGGATGTAGCTTTAAAAACCTAGTGAGTTGAGTGTAAAACCTTAGGGAAGGGATCTTGGAATGCAGGTGAAGTGGAGGTGGAAAATTCTTTCTTGAAATCTTGCAGTTAGGCAAGAGAATGGTTGGAAATTTATTATATATATATATATATATATAACAAGAATTAGTTAAAACTTCTTAACTATTTGTAACAAGTAGTCGAGGAAAGAGAAGTCCCCTTTCTCACCATGGAATTAAAAGTATTTACCTATCAATTGAATCGCATTATAGAACCCAATTTTTCCAAAATATTAGTGATTTGAAAATTATTGTCCTAAGCTTAGTACATAGAGTTTTTCTAAGTCAAAATGGCCCTATGAAAACCCTAGGTTCTAATTTCTAATTAAGTATAAAAATTTGGTGATTTTATTAAGCCTAATATCTCATCTATTTCTTAAATAGTAACATTAATGGCTCAATAATGGTCATTCCAAGTCAAAAGAGAATCACCCTTTAGCACTTGGAATACCTTAAAGCAACCCTTAAACTCCAATTTCTTTAATTATTTGCCAAATTGCAATATAAAGAACTTAATAGCAATCATTCCAAGTAAAAATGGTTTCACCATTAAGCATTTGGAATACCCTAAAGCAACCCCTAAACTCCAATTTCCAAATACCAAGAAATGAAGCCTTCATGCATATGATAGGGATCCAAAAATAAGGTGAATATAAACTATGAAAACCTTGTGAGCAAAGTCATTCCAATGGTGGAAGGGCATTAGGTATCCCCTTCCTCAACCTAGTTGATTACTCACTAAACATTAAATAAAATTTAAATTGAATGAATAAAACAAAGATTAGACAACTAAACATAGGAATTTTAAAACTTAGAATTGATCTTGCAAGAATTCAATAATAATGAAAAAGGTTAATAAACCTTTAAAGAAAACAAATTGACGACAAGAAAATAATCTTAACAAAAGCAATAATGTAAAGAAAAACCTAAAACATGAAAAAAAAAAAGAAAAAAGTTCTAAGATCTCCCATTTCTCCTAGGTAGACTCCAAGAATCGAGTAAGAACATCTAAAACTCCCCTCAAAGGAGAAGATCCAAACCCATTGATGGTTGTCAATCCTCTTTTTATATCCTTCCCAAGCAAGCCCTAAGTTCTCTCCCATGTGAGAACATCTCCCATTCATGTGAAAAAGGCCTAAAAATGGTTTGAAATTAGTAAGCCACAATGGCTTAGCCCATTTTCTTGATTTAAACATAAAAAAAAAAAAAGTTAACTTTGGGCTGCATTTACATGTTCCTTAAAAGAAAACGGGTGGCACCACTAGGGAGTGTGCCCTTATGGAGCCCTTGCTGACACCCTTTTGAGTTGCAAAATCACTCATATTTCTCTATTCTTTTCATCTAGCAAACAACCTCCAAAAATTATGAAATTTGATCAAATTTAAGTTCATAAAGTAAGGAATTTAACCAAATTTATTAGTTCAATTTTATTGGATATGTCTAGCTCCTTCTATAGGGAATTAAACCGAATTTCCAACCCGTGAGAAACAAAAATTAGAGAAAACACATGTCAAAGAAAAACAATCACACGCACAAGACAATATTTACGTGGTTCGGCAATTTGCCTACATCCACGGAGTTGCAGGGATATCACTATTATCAGGGAAGAATACAGAGTACAACCTGATGGCTACAATATTCTCTCTATATATATAACACGGCAACCCCACCACACTAAAAAACCCTAATTACAAAAGATGGTTCCACAATGGGCTAAACGAGCCCAACATGCCTCAATAAATCTCCCATTAAAAAGCCATGCAATATTATTCTGGTCGGGTTGTCAAACTGGATCAAACAAAACTAGGCTCCACAAAGCCCAACAAATCTCCCACTTGGAGACTAGTTCAATCACCAACATCAAACCGCTATCCTCCAAGAAACAATCCTTCATCCTTGCAACTCATCCTCCTATCCTCAAGCTAGAAGACCAATTGAAGCTGCGCACAACTTCAACTTCTCAATAGTGACACCCTTAGTCAACATGTCTGCTGGGTTCTTAGATCCACAAATCTTCTCAAGTATTACCAGTTTATCTTCAACAAGGTAATGGATAAAGTGGTATTTTGTTTGTATATGCTTCGACTTTGAATGAAAAGCCGAATTTTTGGCAAGAAAAATTGCACTCTGATTGTCACTGTGTAGAATGCCCATCTCCTGCTTCTTACCCAATTCATCTAAGAAACCATGTAGCCAAATCATCTCCTTTCCAACTTTAGTTTCCGCAACATACTCAGCTTCTGTAGTAGACAAAGTAATAATCTTCTGTAGATTTGAAGCCCATGATATAGCTGTACCACCTAGAGTAAAAACAAATCCAGTAGTACTCTTTCTACTATCAATATCACAAGCAAAATCAACATCTACATAACCCTGTAGTTTCAAACTTGCACCTATGAAGCAAAGACATGTATCTAATGAACCATTCAGATATCTTAAAATCCACTTGACTACCTCCCAATGCTGCTTTCCAGGCCTACTCATGAATCTGCTCACAACTCCCACTACATGTGCAATGTCTGGCCTTGTACACACCATAACATACATCAAGCTGCCAATAACTGAGGCATAGGGCACCTTGCTCATATGGTCCCTTTCTTCTTCTATTTTCGGTGATTGTTCTTTGCTTAGTTTGAAATGACTACCCAAGGGTGTGCTCACTGGTTTAGCTTCATTCATGTTGAACCTGCTGAGAACTTTCTTCACATACTCTGACTGTGAAAGCTTCAATGTACCATTAGCCTTGTCTCTAATGATTCTCATACCAAGGATTTGCTTTGCAGCTCCCAAATCCTTCATTGCAAACTTTTGGACAATTGCTTCTTCAGATTATTAATCTTCTCAATGTCAGACCCTGCAATAAGCATATCATCCACATACAACAGTAATATGATGTAAGAATTGTCAAAGGACTTAACATAGCAGCAGTGATCAGCTTCACATCTCTTGAACCGAATTCTATGCATAAAATTGTCAAACTTCTTGTACCACTATCTAGGAGCTTGTTTAAGGCCATACAAGCTCTTTCTCAGTTTGCAGACTAGATTCTCTTGTCCCTGAACAATGAACCCTTCTGGCTGAATCATGTAAAGGTCTTCCTCCAAGTCACCATGAAGGAATGTTGTCTTCACATCTAACTGCTCAAGATGTAAGTTTTCTGCAGCCACCATTCCAAGTACAAGTCTAATTGTTGACATCTTCACAATTGGAGAAAATATCTCTGTGTAGTCAATGCCCTCCTTCTACTGGAACCCTTTAACAACTAATTTGGCCTTGTAACGTTTGCTACCATCATGCTCATTCTTTATTCTGTATACCCACTTGTTGTGCAAAGCCTTCTTTCCTACTAGCAATTCAGTCAGTTCCCATGTCTGAGTCCCCAATAGGGAATCCATCTCATCCTTCATGGCTAACTCCCAGTTGCTTGAATTCTCATCTTGCAAGGCTTCATCAAAACACTCTGGCTCACCACCATCAGTCAACAGGAGATAATTTAAAACAGGTGAATAACGTTGCGGAGGTCTAATGTTCTTGGAAGATCTGCGAACTTCAGCTACAGGTGTACTCAAATCTACTTGTGAATTTACATTCTCCTTATCTTCTTCACTCCTTTTTTGGACAGTACTTTCAGTCAATTCATCTAAGTTGACAAACTCAGATTTTTTTTTATCTATCTCTGTAACATCTGACACTACAGTTGACCTGTCCTTGTACATAACCTGTTCATTAAATATCACATTTCTACTTCTGATGATTTTCCTGTTTTGTTCATCCCAAAACCTATAGCCAAATTTCTCATCACCATAGCCAATGAAAAAACATATTTTTGATTTTGCATCAAGTTTACTACGAGCATCAGAATCAATATGAACATAAGAAACACAACCAAAAACTTTTAAATGTGAAAACTTCACCTCTTTATCGCTCCAAACCTCCTCAGGAAGTCTGAACTCCATGGGAACTGATGGTCCTCGGTTTATCAGGTAAGCTGCAGTGCTAACAGCATTAGCCCAAAAAGTTTTTGGTAGTCCAGCATGCAACCTCATACTTCTAGCACGCTCATTGAGAGTTCTGTTCATGCGCTCAGCCACACCATTCTGCTGTAGTGTCCCAGGAATGGTCTTCTCCATCCTAATTCCCTGTGTAGCACAATACTCACTGAACCCTCCATCTATGTACTCTCCTCCATTATCTGACCTCAAACATTTTATTTTCAAACCTGTTTCTGTCTCAACCATGGCCTTCCACTTCTCAAAAGTTTCAAATACATCAGATTTATTTTTCAGAAAATAAACCCATACCTTTCTACTTGAGTCATCAATAAAAGTGATGTAGTACCTTGAACCTCCTAGGGATGCAACCGGAGAAGGCCCCCACAAATCAGTGTGTACTAGTTCCAATTTTTCAGCCTTCGGTGTCCTGCTAGTTTTCAAGATGCTCACATTTTTTTGCTTTCCTAAGATGCAACTTTCACACATGTCAAAATCAATGGACTTCAATTCTGGTAGTTTTCCTTTTGACAACAACATCTTCATCCCTTTCTCACTCATGTGACTAAGTCTGCGGTGCCATAGGCTTGTATCAGTACTTGCATCAGCAACTGCAATTGTGTCTCTTGGACATGAGGTCATATACAGAGTACCAGTCTTCTTTCCACGAGCCAATACCCTAGCTCCCTTTGTAACCTTCCAAGTACCACCAACAAATAGTATTGCATGTACTTCATCATCAAGTTGTCCAACAGAAATTAGATTCCTCCTCAGGTCAGGAATATGTCGAACCTTCTCCAGTAACCAAACAGACCCATTGGGCAATGATATCCGGACGTCTCCCAAACCCACAACATCCAAGGCTGAACCATCAGCCAAATACACCTTACCAAAATCACATGCAACATAATTCTGTATGATTTCTCGGTGTGGAGTGGTATGAAACGAAGCTCCTGAATCCAAAACCCAGTCATCAAGTGGACTGTCTACTGCAAAAAGTAATGCATCCTGTACCTCTTCTGTTACAGTATTAGCAGAATCATCTTCATTCTTCTTCTTAGGGCTTTTGCATTGCCTTTTAAAGTGACCTGTTTTCCCACAATTCCAGCATTGTACTTGTTGGCCTGATCTAGATTTGCTTCTGTTCCGATTAGAATTTCTGGAATTTGATCTACCCCGATTTGAATTTCTGTCATTACCTTTGCCTCTTGTCTCAAGGTTTAGGGCAGAACCAGATCTTGAGGTTTCACCTGCATCTTTTCGGCGAATCTCCTCAGCCAGAATTAAATATCGTATATCATTGTACTTGAACTTTTCATTTCCCGTAGAATTGTTTACTGCCATCCTCATTGCCTCCCAACTGTTTGGCAAAGAAGCCAAGACGATTAGAGCACGAAGCTCATCATCAAAATCAATTTCTACAGACGACAATTGATTTGTGATTGTATTAAATTCATTCAGATGTTGTGCTACTGATGCATTCTCTGACATCTTCAAATTGAACAATTTCTTCATCAGATGCACCTTATTGTTTGCGGACGACTTTTCATACATATCGGACAAAGCCTTCATCAAATCTGCTGTGGTCTTCTCCTTTACAACATTATGTGCAACAGACCTAGACAGAGTTAACCTAATAACTCCTAGAACCTGTCTGTCAAGAAGCGCCCATTCCTCAGCCTTCATACTCTCAGGTTTTGTCCCCAAAAGAGGCAGATGCAATTTCCTCCCATAGAGATAATCTTCAATCTGCATTTTCCAATACGCAAAGTCTGTGCCATCAAACTTTTCTATTCCAGACGCCTTTCCTGTTTCCTCTGCCATTGCTCCCACTCAAACCTAACCCTAGGCTCTGATACCAGTTGTAGGGAATTAAACCGAATTTCCAACCCGTGAGAAACAAAAATTAGAGAAAACACACGCCAAAGAAAAACAATCACACACACAAGACAGTATTTACGTGGTTCGACAATTTGCCTACATTCACGAAGTTGCAGGGATATCACTATTATCAGGGAAGAATACAGAGTACAACTTGGCGGCTACAATATTCTCTCTATATATATAATACGACAACCCCACCACACTAAAAAGCCTTAATTACAAAAGGTGGTTCCACAATGGGCTAAACGGGCTCAACAGGCCTCAATAAATCTCCCATTAAAAAACCATGCAATATTATTCGGGTCGGGTTGTCAAACTGGATCAAACAAAACTAGGCTCCACAAAGCCTAACACCTTCAACCACTTCAAAACATTTTACTAGTTGGATAGGGTCAACACTTAAGAACTCCTTTTAAAATTTAGTCTTTTGGTTCAATTCACCCTTCATTCTCATATTGAGGATGTCCCATGAGGATGTCAAAGTCATCATTATTCAAGAAATATAGCTATAAACATAAAATAAAAACTCAAAACAAAAAAGAAAAAAAGAAAAAAGAAACCTAGGCATACATAAGATGACATATAATTGCTAAGTTAAAGGGTGTTTTTAATGGTAAAATTAAGCTAAATATGTGATCATCGCCCCTATTTTTATACAAAATATGGTATAAATCAATAATAAAAATGAAAAAGGGATAAAAATATCTTATCTATGTACTTAGGTAATGGTGATACACTAATCTTCAAATAAATAAATTATAAACTTGGAAATATGAAATTAGGAGAGTACCCTTACTTAGGAAAATGCTTCATATCAATATTAGTTAAATTTGATCAATCTCAACTTGTTATCCTGATTTGTAGTTGATTGCATATGACTCGTTTTCAACACAATGATCTTCCACCCTGATGACTCCTCCGTAAGTCTAGGCACAACGATGATGGTGATATCACAAAAGATGGTGACTAGGTTTCTTTCTATCTAAGTGGACATGGGGTAAAAAATTGAAATCCTAATCCTTAAAAGGGATATTTATAAGCTTCTTACAGGGCTTAAGTGATTTAATCTAGTCTATAAAGGGTCCCAATTGAGTTATTAACCCAACAAGGCTCCGATTAATCATTTAGCTCAGTCCAAAGATACTATTCACTAACTCTTATGCAACCTTGTGTAATTACCCAAACGCCTTTATGCACATAAGTGAACTAAGAATCAACCTAACTCTCATAAATCGTGTCATTAAAATATATAAGTTTGAGCAGGGACTATTGAGACCTATAAAACAGTATTGACTCCTTTAGAATCAAATTCTAAATTTGACTCAACATTCCACTATAGAGAGTCAACTACAATTAGTACCTTATGTATATAGCATTGAGACACTATATGTTTGGGTCTGTAACCTACTATCCACTGTATAGTCTCCCCATGAACTGGTTGTCCATAGTTTAATAAGGTGAAAGCCATCAACCTTTCAAGACTACATGTACCATCCTTGAGTTACAGATCCTCCTATTATGCGATCAAATGCCATACTCCAGCTCACTAAGAGTATACATCCAATTCCACTAAAGCAATTACTATAAGCCCATAAATTTCATGATCACACATCCTTAGAATCACCTAAGAGGACACACTATCTGAAAGTCCATGAGATATCATGGTGCCTTTATTGAGAGTACTTGTTGCTATTGGCTTCCAACAATCAAGGCCAATTTTTCAAACATTGATATTTAAGGTTGAAATACTAATCTTTAAGTTTGGATGTTTCCAAACCTTAAATTCCATGTATTGAAGAATCAAATCGATATCCTCAAAAGTCTCATAGACCCACAACCTTTTGCCACGATGACTCAACCTTACACTTGGGACACAATTGGTGGGAAGTATGAGAGGGTGGAGGCTATGACTCTCGCTCTCTCTGGATGGTGGAAGACAAAGTGATTATAACCCTAATCCTTAAGGGGTATTTATAAGAATTAAACTTAAGTGATTTAAGTCCACATGGGCTTAGGTCACTTAATCTAACCCAAATTGGATTCTAATTGATTAATTAACCCTATAAGGTCATATAATTAATCCATTAGCCTAATTTAGAGATGTCTTTCACTAACCCATGTGAAATCTTGCATAATTACCAAAATGGTCTTATACACATAAGTGAACCAAGAGTTAATCTAATATTTGTAAACCATGTTAACAAGGTATAGGAGCTTGAGCGGGGACCACTAGGACCCATAGGATAGTACTAGCTCCCTCAAAATCCAATTCTATAGTTGATTCAACATCCCATTATTAAGAATTAATTGCACTATAGTATCCTATGTAAATGATAATGAGACACAAAGTGCTTGGGTCTATGACCTGCTATCCATTGCATTTAGTCTCCTCATGAACCATTGTTCATAGTCTAATAAGGAGAAAACTATCAATCTTTCAAGACTACCTTTACTATCCTTGAGTTACAGATCCTTTTATTGTGTGTTCAACTAACATATCTTAGCTTTCTAAGAGTTCATGTCAAGTTCCATTTAGGGAATTACTATGACCATAGTTTATATGAACATACCTCCTTAGGATCACCCAAAAGGACACTATCTCAATACTATGAGATATTATAACACCTCTATTGAGAATACCTATTGCTACCTACTTTCATCAATAGTGACCTAATCTATAGGGAATATATGATCAGCTTACGGTCTCACACGTAGATCAAAGCCATTGTTAACACAAACTCAACATTCTCTCAAGGTTGAGAGACAACACAATGAAGTAGCTTGGTGAAGTCACGACTACTTGATAGTCTTATGTTGTGACTCATTGTAGGTCCTATTCAATGTGTAACCATCATACATACTAATGCACTCACTATGGGAAACCCATCTTGATGGTCAAGACTAGTCATCCCTCTAATGAATTG